>NC_143031.1:72965000-73237500 GCF_057628025.1 Oncorhynchus mykiss
AAATCTATTGTCTGGACATTATAATGACCCATGTTTGTAGTTCTGGACCTCCTGAACATGTTGATGTATATTTGGGAGTAAACAGAGGGTCCAAATCAGCAGAAAGGTGAAAGGAAGGAGGAGTTCTGGAAACTCCCTGAATTATCTTGGGGCTGTTACATATGATATTTTATATATGTTACCAGCTAGTCTTTGTTCTCCACTTCCCCTCTATGATCTATATCTTCCTGGTATGATAGTGTCCTGTCCATCATCACACATAGCAAGTCCCATTCCCTGGACAGGAGGACTGTGTTGAGATATACTCTGGACAAGATGTCCATGTAGAGACATGGAATGTTTTATATTGTTCTGCAGAAAATGGTTTAACAAATACCACTGTAACGATCTCTCACACTCACACACACACACACACACACACACACACACACACACACACACACACACACACACACACACACACACACACACACACACACACACACACACACACACACATACACACACACACACAATACTGCAAGTACTGGTGGAGTGGAGATTCTGATGGTGGTGTAGGTCAGAACTGTGTGATGGTACATTACTGGTTATCAGGCCAAGGAGAATGGTGGGTCTTTGGGGGTTCCAGTCCAGAGGATTGGATCTGTGAGAACTCTGCTGTTTAAGGAACTCTCTACTGTATGTTAATGATGGTCTGTCACGTCCTGACCATAGAAAGCCTATATTTTCAATGGTAGAGTAGGTCCGGACGTGACTAGGGGTTTTAGTCTAGTTTATTATTTCTATGTGGAGTTCTAGGTTTATTTTCTATGTTGGGGTTTGTGTATGATTCCCAATTAGAGGCAGCTGGTATCATACTTACGTTGCATTTTTCCACCTGTGGGTTATGGGATATTGTTTGAATGTATGTGTTTTGAGTTTGTGCACATAGCATATCTGTAGTCACGGTTTGTGGTTAGTTTATTGTTTATTTGTTTTTGTCGTTGCTTAGTTTCACTTTCATTAAAATGTGGAACTCAACATGGTCTGACCATCATTATTACGAACGTCGTGACATGGTCTGAAGACTGGTGTGATGTGGTAGAATACCAAATGATGAACTAGATGTTGGAGATAAAGACACGGGCAGCTCCATTGAGGGCTTCAACCATCCTTCCACCATTTTAAAGTAGTCAAGGCAGTTAACTGGCTGGGTGGGTTTTCCTATGGGTTGTAGCCTCAATGGTGCTAATCACGTTGTCACAGACACGATAATGGAACAGATATTAAGATGAGTCCTCTATCTATCTCTATGCGTCAAGGTCACAGTAAAAGATCAGCACCAGAACACATCTGCAGAAAGGCCATGACAACACCCTTACTGAGGAAACAGACCAACTACAGACCAGCTAAGACAACCTGACTGCAGAGAGACCAGCTACAGACCAGTTACAACAACCTGACTGAAGAGAGAGACCATCTACAGACCAGTTATAACAACCTGACTGCAGAGAGACCAGCTACAGACCAGTTATAACAACCTGACTGAAGAGAGAGACGAGCTACAGACCAGTTACAACAACCTGACTGAAGAGAGAGACAAGCTACAAACCAGTTACAACAACCTGACTGAAGAGAGAGACAAGCTACAGACCAGTTACAACAACCTGACTGAATAGAGAGACAAGATACAGACCAGTTACAACAACCTGACTGAAGAGAGAGACAAGATACAAACCAGTTACAACAACCTGACTGAAGAGAGAGACAAGCTACAGACCAGTTACAACAACCTGACTGAAGAGAGAGACAAGATACAAACCAGTTACAACAACCTGACTGAAGAGAGAGACAAGCTACAGACCAGTTACAACAACCTGACTGAAGAGAGAGACAAGCTACAAACCAGTTACAACAACCTGACTGCAGAGAGACCAGCTACAGACCAGTTATAACAACCTGACTGAAGAGAGAGACAAGCTACAGACCAGTTATAACAACCTGACTGCAGAGAGACCAGCTACAGACCAGTTATAACAACCTGACTGAAGAGAGAGACAAGCTACAGACCAGTTACAACAACCTGACTGAATAGAGAGACAAGATACAGACCAGTTACAACAACCTGACTAAAGAGAGAGACAAGATACAGACCAGTTACAACAACCTGACTGAATAGAGAGACAAGATACAGACCAGTTACAACAACCTGACTAAAGAGAGAGACAAGCTACAGACCAGTTACAATAACCTGACTGAAGAGAGAGACAAGATACAAACCAGTTACAACAACCTGACTGAAGAGAGAGACAAGATACAGACCAGTTATAACAACCTGACTGAAGAGAGAGACAAGCTACAAACCAGTTACAACAACCTGACTGCAGAGAGACCAGCTACAGACCAGTTATAACAACCTGACTGAAGAGAGAGACAAGCTACAGACCAGTTATAACAACCTGACTGCAGAGAGACCAGCTACAGACCAGTTATAACAACCTGACTGAAGAGAGAGACAAGCTACAGACCAGTTACAACAACCTGACTGAATAGAGAGACAAGATACAGACCAGTTACAACAACCTGACTAAAGAGAGAGACAAGATACAGACCAGTTACAACAACCTGACTGAATAGAGAGACAAGATACAGACCAGTTACAACAACCTGACTAAAGAGAGAGACAAGCTACAGACCAGTTACAATAACCTGACTGAAGAGAGAGACAAGATACAAACCAGTTACAACAACCTGACTGAAGAGAGAGACCAGCCACAGACCAGTTACAACAACCTAAGTGAAGAGAGCCTCAGTGCTCATACAGGACCTTTGCCCTTTGGATTTTGAAACACCCATAATTAACTAGATATGGTCAAAATCATCCCTGTAAAGCCCGTGGGAAAATACAACGCCGTATCATGATATAGGATACAAACCGCAGCCAAAAGAAGCTTAGAATGATAATAATGCAGACTGCAATACAGTTGTAGTGTCAGATTGAGGTCAACCAACAGGTTTTAATTGTCTCACTCAGTTGTGGTTTGAACAGTAAAAATTAAAACATAGCTACAAATAGAGGACCATTAGGACAGTTCAAGTTGCTTTATCAACGGCACATTGACTACAAATGAGTGGTCAACACTCACCAATAAGCCATCCATCCTCAACAGCTCCTTCCTGTAGGTGTAGACGCCAACATTGCTGTTCTACAGAATGAACAAGTCGTGGTTCCAACGGGCCACTTTGAAACCACATTCAGCAGTGTGTTTTGCTGATGATTGCATCCAAAACATTGACTCGTTGAAGATGTAAGATGCCAATCAGCAAGCTCCTGCTGAAATGTGCCCGTTGCCAAAAACCCGAGGAAGATTGACACTTCATGTGCACTGGATTGGCATATTTTTGCATTTCTCAGGTAGGTCTTAAATCCTCGAAAATATCCTGTACGATTGGTTTTGGGAAACGATATCTGATCATCCATTCTGTACTTTCTGGGAAAAAGTCCCATCGTTCTCTTCGAAATGCAGGAAGTGTGCCAAATCTTTTGGCACTGCAAGATCAGGCATCTCTAATTCCACTTCCATTATCTCAGTCTATTATAGTATTTCTACAATGGTTTCACTTCAACACGTGTCTCTAATGTAACAAATGACTGTACTTTATATTGATTATTATCATAACAAATGCACTGATGTGGTCAAATTACATTTAGCCTGAACAAGATCTGTTATTTTACACATTTAGCCTACTGTAGTTAACTGCATCTTTCTCAACAACATTTCTCTTCAACCTCAACAAGAGAGCCTGGATTGGCCTGTCTGACATGATGAAGAGGAGACCTGAAAATGGGTGGACACATAGACACACACACATTACATGTTTTGTATTTGCATATGAAAATGTTTCCTACTGCCACAACAGCAAACCACACGCACAAACACATACACTCACTTAATCTTTTGTATGAGCACATGAAGAAAATCCCTATTTACAAGCATCCTGTGTGTTACATCTGCTCCTGCCACGCCTTCTACTGCTCATCCTGTGTCTTCTTGACTTGCTGCCACTCCCCCAGGGCTCTCTCCCTCTCCATCTCTCCCTGTGTGTGTGTGTGTATACTTAGTCCTGCCTCTTCCACCCTGCCAGATCGTAATCTCTGCTCAGTCAGTCTCCGTTTCTAGACGTTTGTTAATGTTAGATCCTGTTGTGCCTGTTTTCCTTGTCTGATGCTGTTTTCCTCTCCGCTACTGTTGTAACCCACTCTGACTCTGGTCCCTGTCTCCAGTCCCACGTCTCGTCATCCTGCTTCTCTGTCCTGGATTCCCCACTCTATTTCTCCCTTGGATTCCCCTCCGGACCTGCTTACCCAGTCCCAACCCCTCTAAGCTCCAGCCCCAGCCTCCGCACCTGGTTTCCTGCAACCCGCCCGACCTTCCCCTGACCTGCACTCCATCTTCCCCCTGTGTTTCAATAAATACCTTGGTTACCTCATCCCAGTCTCCTCATCTGAGTCTGCTCTTGGGTTCCCCTGTTCCACTCCACGTAATACTGTGTGTCAAGAGGTATGTTTTACACTTCATTAGACACAACATGAGGTCAGTATAGTAGACACAACATGAGGTCATTACATTAGACACAACATGAGGTCAGTATAGTAGACACAACATGAGGTCAGTACATTAGACACAACATGAGGTCATTACATTAGACACAACATGAGGTCAGTATAGTAGACACAACATGAGGTCAGTACATTAGACACAACATGAGGACAGTTCTGTAGACACGACATGAGGGCAGTACATTAGACACAACATGAGGACAGTACATTAGACACAACATGAGGACAGTACATTAGACACAACATGAGGACAGTACATTAGACATAACATGAGGTCAGTACATTAGACATAACATGAGGTCAGTTCAGTAGACACAACATGAGGTCAGGACATTGGACACAACATGAGGTTAGTTCTGTAGACACAACATGAGGTCAGGACATTGGACACAACATGAGGTCAGTACATTAGACACAACATGAGGTCAGGAGACACAACATGAGGTTAGGACATTAGACACAACATGAGGTCAGTAGACACAACATGAGGTCAGTACAGTGGTAACAACATGAGGTCATTACATTAGACACATGAGGTCAGTACATTAGACACAACATGAGGTCAGGAGACACAACATGAGGTCATTACATTAGACACGACATGAGGTCAGTCCATTAGACACAACATGAGGTCAGTACATTAGACACAACATGAGGTCAGTACATTAGACACGACATGAGGTCAGGATATTAGACACAAAATGAGGTCAGTACATTAGACACAACATGAGGTCATTCATTACATTAGACACAACATGAGGTCATTACATTAGACACAACATGAGGTCAGTATAGTAGACACAACATGAGGTCAGTACATTAGGCACAACATGAGGTCAGTACATTAGACACAACATGAGGTTAGTTCTGTAGACACAACATGAGGTCAGGACATTGGACACAACATGAGGTCAGTACATTAGACACAACATGAGGTCAGGAGACACAACATGAGGTTAGGACATTAGACACAACATGAGGTCAGTAGACACAACATGAGGTTAGTTCTGTAGCCACAACATGAGGTCAGGACATTGGACACAACATGAGGTCAGTACATTAGACACAACATGAGGTCAGGAGACACAACATGAGGTTAGGACATTAGACACAACATGAGGTCAGTAGACACAACATGAGGTTAGTTCTGTAGACACAACATGAGGTCAGGACATTGGACACAACATGAGGTCAGGAGACACAACATGAGGTTAGGACATTAGACACAACATGAGGTCAGTACATTAGACACAGCATGAGGTCAGTACAGTGGTAACAACATGAGGTCATTACATTAGACACAACATGAGGTCAGTACATTAGACACAACATGAGGTCAGTACATTAGACACAACATGAGGTCAGTACAGTGGTAACAACATGAGGTCAGTACATTAGACACAGCATGAGGTCAGTACAGTGGTAACAACATGAGATCAGTACATTAGACACATGAGGTCAGTACATTAGACACAACATGAGGTCAGGAGACACAACATGAGGTCATTACATTAGACACGACATGAGGTCAGTACAGTCGACACAACATGAGGTCAGTACAGTAGACACAACATGAGGTCAGTACAGTCGACACAACATGAGGTCAGTACATTAGACACAACATGAGGTCAGGAGGTCAATCGCAATCACACTGCACACTGCCCTAACCCACCTGGACAAGAGGAATACCTACGTAAGAATGCTGTTCATCGACTACAGCTCATTATTTAACACTATAGTACCCTCCAAACTAATTATTAATCTCGAGACCCTGGATCTCGACCCCACCCTGTGCAACTGGGTCCTGGACTTCCTGACGGGCCGCCCTCAGATGGTGAGGGTAGGAAACAACATCTCCACCTCACTGATCCACAACACTGGGGCCCCACAAGGGTGCATTCTCAGCCCTCTCCTGTACTCCCTGTTCACCCACGACTGCGTGGCCACGCACGCCTCCAACTCAATCATCAAGTTTGCAGACTACACTACAGTGGTAGGCTTGATTACCAACAACGACGAGACGGCCATCAGGGAGGAGGTGAGGGCCCTCGGAGTGTGGTATCAGGAAAATAACCTCACACTCAACATCAACAAAACAAAGGAGATGATTGTGGACTTCAGGAAACAGCAGAGGGTGCACCCCCCTATGCACATCAACGGGACAGTGTAGTGGAGAAGGTGGAAAGTTTTAAGTTCCTCGGCTTACACATCACGAACAAACTGAAATGGTCCACACACACAGACAGCGCCGTGAAGAAGGCGCAGCAGCGCCTCTTCAACCTCAGGAGGCTGAAGAAATTCGGCTTGTCACCAAAAACACGCACAAACTTTTACAGATGCACAATTGATAGCATCCTGTCGGGCTGTATCACCGCCTGGTACGGCAACTGCTCCGCCCACAACCGTAAGGCTCTCCAGATGGTAGTGAGGTCTGCACAATGCATCACCGGGGGCAAACTAGGACACCTACACCACCCGATGTCACAGGAAGGCCAAAAAGATCATCAAGGACAACAACCACCCGAGCCACTGCCTGTTCACCCCGCTATCACCCAGAAGGCGAGGGCAGCACAGATGCATCAAAGCTGGGACGAGAGACTGAAAAACAGCTTTTATCTCAAAGCCACCAGACTGTTAAACAGCCACCACTAACATTGAGTGGCTGCTGCCAACATACTGACTCAATCTCTAGTCATTATAATAATTAAAAATTGCATGTAATAAATGTATCACTAGTCACTTTAAACTACGGAACTTTATATAATGTTTACATACCCTACCCTACACTACTCATCTCAAATGTATATACTGTACTCTATATCATCTACTGCATCTTGCCTATGCCGTTCGGCCATCGCTCATCCATATATATATTTTTATGTACATATTCGTATTCATTGCTTTACACTTGTGTGTATAAAGTAGTTGTTGTGAAATTGTTATATTACTTGTTAGATATTACTGCATGGTCGGAAATAGAAGCACAAACATTTCGCTACACTAACATTAATATCTGCTAACCATGTGTATGTGACAAATAAAATTAGATTTGATTTGATTTGACATCTGAAACAGTTAGTCAAAGACTCAGAGACAGAACCAGACAGAGACAGACAGAGTTTCAGAAGGGAAATGACATCACCTGAACCTGAGTAAATGTTAGGATATAGTCAAAAAAATGTCAACCACAGAAACAAACACAGACTCAGAGCAGAGACAGATACAGACACAGACTCAGAGCAGAGACAGATACAGACACAGACTCAGAGCAGAGACAGAAACAGACACAGACTCAGAGCAGAGACAGAAACAGACACAGACTCAGAGCAGAGACAGAAACAGACACAGACTCAGAGCAGAGTCAGAAACAAACACAGACTCAGAGTAGAGACAGATACAGACACAGACACAGACTCAGAGCAGAGACAGAAACAGACACAGACTCAAAGCAGAGACAGAAACAGACACAGACTCAGACTCAGAGCAGAGACAGAAACAGACACAGACACAGACTCAGATCAGAGACAGATACAGACACAGGCACAGACTCAGACCAGAGACAGATACAGACACAGACACAGACACAGACTCAGAGCAGAGACAGAAACAAACACAGACTCAGACTCAGAGCAGAGACAGAAACAGACACAGACACAGACTCAGACCAGAGACAGATACAGACACAGACACAGACTCAGAGCAGAGACAGAAACAGACACAGACACAGACACAGACACAGACTAAGAGCAGAGACAGAAACAGACACAGACACAGACTCAGAGCAGAGACAGATACAGACACAGACACAGACTCAGAGCAGAGACAGAAACAGACACAGACTCAGAGCAGAGACAGAAACAGACACAGACACAGACTCAGAGCAGAGACAGAAAGAGACACAGACTCAGAGCAGAGACAGAAACAGACACAGACTCAGAGCAGAGACAGAAACAGACACAGACACAGACTCAGAGCAGAGACAGAAACAGACACAGACTCAGAGCAGAGACAGAAACAGACACAGACTCAGAGCAGAGACAGAAACAAACACAGACTCAGACTCAGAGCAGAGACAGAAACAGACACAGACACAGACTCAGACCAGAGACAGATACAGACACAGGCACAGACTCAGACCAGAGACAGATACAGACACAGACACAGACACAGACTCAGAGCAGAGACAGAAACAGACACAGACTCAGAGCAGAGACAGAAACAGACACAGACTCAGAGTAGACAGAAACAGACACAGACTCAGAGTAGAGACAGATACAGACACAGACACAGACTCAGAACAGAGACAGATACAGACACAGACTCAGAGCAGAGACAGAAACAGACACAGACACAGACACAGACACAGACACAGACACAGAGCAGAGACAGAAACAGACACAGACACAGACACAGACTAAGAGCAGAGACAGAAACAGACACAGACACAGACTCAGAGCAGAGACAGAGACAGAAACAGACACAGACTCAGAGCAGAGACAGAAACAGACACAGACACAGACTCAGAGCAGAGACAGAAAGAGACACAGACTCAGAGCAGAGACAGAAACAGACACAGACTCAGAGCAGAGACAGACACAGACACAGACTCAGACTCAGAGCAGAGACAGAAACAGACACAGACTCAGAGCAGAGACAGAAACAGACACCGACTCAGAGCAGAGACAGAAACAGACACAGACTCAGAGCAGAGACAGAAACAAACACAGACTCAGAGTAGAGACATATACAGACACAGACACAGACTCAGAGCAGAGACAGAAACAGACACAGACACAGACACAGACTAAGAGCAGAGACAGAAACAGACACAGACACAGACTCAGAGCAGAGACAGATACAGACACAGACACAGACTCAGAGCAGAGACAGAAACAGACACAGACTCAGAGCAGAGACAGAAACAGACACAGACACAGACTCAGAGCAGAGACAGAAAGAGACACAGACTCAGAGCAGAGACAGAAACAGACACAGACTCAGAGCAGAGACAGACACAGACACAGACTCAGAGCAGAGACAGAAACAGACACAGACTCAGAGCAGAGACAGAAACAGACACAGACACAGACTCAGAACAGAGACAGAAACAGACACAGACTCAGAGCAGAGACAGAAACAGACACAGACTCAGAGCAGAGACAGAAACAAACACAGACTCAGAGTAGAGACAGAAAGAGACACAGACTCAGAGCAGAGACAGAAACAGACACAGACTCAGAGCAGAGACAGACACAGACACAGACTCAGACTCAGAGCAGAGACAGAAACAGACAAAGACTCAGAGCAGAGACAGAAACAGACACAGACACAGACTCAGAGCAGAGACAGAAACAGACACAGACTCAGAGCAGAGACAGAAACAGACACAGACTCAGAGCAGAGACAGAAACAGACACAGACTCAGAGCAGAGACAGAAACAAACACAGACTCAGAGTAGAGACATATACAGACACAGACACAGACTCAGAGCAGAGACAGAAACAGACACAGACTCAGAGCAGAGACAGAAACAAACACAGACTCAGACTCAGAGCAGAGACAGAAACAGACACAGACACAGACTCAGACCAGAGACAGATACAGACACAGGCACAGACTCAGACCAGAGACAGATACAGACACAGACACAGACACAGACTCAGAGCAGAGACAGAAACAGACACAGACTCAGAGCAGAGACAGAAACAGACACAGACTCAGAGTAGACAGAAACAGACACAGACTCAGAGTAGAGACAGATACAGACACAGACACAGTCTCAGAACAGAGACAGATACAGACACAGACTCAGAGCAGAGACAGAAACAGACACAGACACAGACACAGACACAGACACAGAGCAGAGACAGAAACAGACACAGACACAGACTAAGAGCAGAGACAGAAACAGACACAGAAACAGACTCAGAGCAGAGACAGATACAGACACAGACACAGACTCAGAGCAGAGACAGAAACAGACACAGACTCAGAGCAGAGACAGAAACAGACACAGACACAGACTCAGAGCAGAGACAGAAAGAGACACAGACTCAGAGCAGAGACAGAAACAGACACAGACTCAGAGCAGAGACAGACACAGACACAGACTCAGACTCAGAGCAGAGACAGAAACAGACACAGACTCAGAGCAGAGACAGAAACAGACACAGACTCAGAGCAGAGACAGAAACAGACACAGACTCAGAGCAGAGACAGAAACAAACACAGACTCAGAGTAGAGACAGATACAGACACAGACACAGACTCAGAGCAGAGACAGAAACAAACACAGACTCAGACTCAGAGCAGAGACAGAAACAGACACAGACTCAGAGCAGAGACAGAAACAGACACAGACACAGACTCAGAGCAGAGACAGAAAGAGACACAGACTCAGAGCAGAGACAGAAACAGACACAGACACAGACTCAGAGCAGAGACAGAAACGAACACAGACTCAGACTCAGAGCAGAGACAGAAACAGACACAGACTCAGAGCAGAGACAGAAACAGACACAGACACAGACTCAGAGCAGAGACAGAAACAGACACAGACTCAGAGCAGAGACAGAAACAGACACAGACTCAGACCAGAGACATATACAAACACAGACACAGACACAGACTCAGACCAGAGACAGATTCAGACACAGACTCAGAGCAGAGACAGATACAGACACAGACTCAGAGCAGAGACAGAAACAAACACAGACTCAGAGTAGAGACAGATACAGACACAGGCACAGACTCAGAGCAGAGACAGATACAGACACAGACTCAGAGCAGAGACAGAAACAGACACAGACACAGACACAGACTCAGACCAGAGACAGATACAGACACAGGCACAGACTCAGACCAGAGACAGATACAGACACAGACTCAGAGCAGAGACAGAAACAGACACAGACACAAACTCAGAGCAGAGACAGAAACAGACACAGACTCAGAGCAGAGACAGAAACAGACACAGACTAAGAGCAGAGACAGAAACAGACACAGACACAGACTCAGAGCAGAGACAGAAACAGACACACACACAGACACAGACTAAGAGCAGAAACAGACACAGACACAGACTCAGAGCAGAGACAGATACAGACACAGACACAGACTCAGAGCAGAGACAGAAACAGAAACAGAAACAGACTCAGAGCAGAGACAGAAACAGACTCAGACTCAGACCAGAGACAGATACAGACACAGACACAGACACAGACTCAGAGCAGAGACAGATTCAGACACAGACTCAGAGCCGAGACAGAAACAGACACAGACTCAGACCAGAGACAGATACAGACACAGACACAGACACAGACTCAGAGCAGAGACAGATTCAGACACAGACTCAGAGCAGAGACAGATACAGACACAGACTCAGAGCAGAGACAGAAACAGACACAGACTCAGAGCAGAGACAGAAACAGACACAGACACAGACTCAGACCATAGACAGATACAGACACAGGCACAGACTCAGACCAGAGACAGATACAGACACAGACTCAGAGCAGAGACAGAAACAGACACAGACACAAACTCAGAGCAGAGACAGAAACAGACACAGACTAAGAGCAGAGACAAAAACAGACACAGACACAGACACAGACTCAGAGCAGAGACAGAAACAGACACACACACAGACACAGACTAAGAGCAGAAACAGACACAGACTCAGAGCAGAGACAGATACAGACACAGACACAGACTCAGAGCAGAGACAGAAACAGAAACAGAAACAGACTCAGAGCAGAGACAGAAACAGACTCAGACTCAGTGCGGAGACAGATACAGACTCGGGTGCAGAGACAGACATAGAGACAGACTCAGACTCAGAGTAGAGAGATACAGATACAGACACGGACACAGACACAGACACAGAGCAGAGACAGAAACAGACACAGACACAGACACAGACTAAGAGCAGAGACAGAAACAGACACAGAAACAGACTCAGAGCAGAGACAGATACAGACACAGACACAGACTCAGAGCAGAGACAGAAACAGACACAGACTCAGAGCAGAGACAGAAACAGACACAGACACAGACTCAGAGCAGAGACAGAAAGAGACACAGACTCAGAGCAGAGACAGAAACAGACACAGACTCAGAGCAGAGACAGACACAGACACAGACACAGACTCAGAGCAGAGACAGAAACAGACACAGACTCAGAGCAGAGACAGAAACAGACACAGACTCAGAGCAGAGACAGAAACAAACACAGACTCAGAGTAGAGACAGAAAGAGACACAGACTCAGAGCAGAGACAGAAACAGACACAGACTCAGAGCAGAGACAGACACAGACACAGACTCAGACTCAGAGCAGAGACAGAAACAGACAAAGACTCAGAGCAGAGACAGAAACAGACACAGACACAGACTCAGAGCAGAGACAGAAACAGACACAGACTCAGAGCAGAGACAGAAACAGACACAGACTCAGAGCAGAGACAGAAACAGACACAGACTCAGAGCAGAGACAGAATCAAACACAGACTCAGAGTAGAGACATATACAGACACAGACACAGACTCAGAGCAGAGACAGAAACAGACACAGACTCAGAGCAGAGACAGAAACAAACACAGACTCAGACTCAGAGCAGAGACAGAAACAGACACAGACACAGACTCAGACCAGAGACAGATACAGACACAGGCACAGACTCAGACCAGAGACAGATACAGACACAGACACAGACACAGACTCAGAGCAGAGACAGAAACAGACACAGACTCAGAGCAGAGACAGAAACAGACACAGACTCAGAGTAGACAGAAACAGACACAGACTCAGAGTAGAGACAGATACAGACACAGACACAGACTCAGAACAGAGACAGATACAGACACAGACTCAGAGCAGAGACAGAAACAGACACAGACACAGACACAGACACAGACACAGACACAGAGCAGAGACAGAAACAGACACAGACACAGACTAAGAGCAGAGACAGAAACAGACACAGAAACAGACTCAGAGCAGAGACAGATACAGACACAGACACAGACTCAGAGCAGAGACAGAAACAGACACAGACTCAGAGCAGAGACAGAAACAGACACAGACACAGACTCAGAGCAGAGACAGAAAGAGACACAGACTCAGAGCAGAGACAGAAACAGACACAGACTCAGAGCAGAGACAGACACAGACACAGACTCAGACTCAGAGCAGAGACAGAAACAGACACAGACTCAGAGCAGAGACAGAAACAGACACAGACTCAGAGCAGAGACAGAAACAGACACAGACTCAGAGCAGAGACAGAAACAAACACAGACTCAGAGTAGAGACAGATACAGACACAGACACAGACTCAGAGCAGAGACAGAAACAAACACAGACTCAGACTCAGAGCAGAGACAGAAACAGACACAGACTCAGAGCAGAGACAGAAACAGACACAGACACAGACTCAGAGCAGAGACAGATTCAGACACAGACTCAGAGCCGAGACAGAAACAGACACAGACTCAGACCAGAGACAGATACAGACACAGACACAGACACAGACTCAGAGCAGAGACAGATTCAGACACAGACTCAGAGCAGAGACAGATACAGACACAGACTCAGAGCAGAGACAGAAACAGACACAGACTCAGAGCAGAGACAGAAACAGACACAGACACAAACTCAGAGCAGAGACAGAAACAGACACAGACTAAGAGCAGAGACAAAAACAGACACAGACACAGACACAGACTCAGAGCAGAGACAGAAACAGACACACACACAGACACAGACTAAGAGCAGAAACAGACACAGACTCAGAGCAGAGACAGATACAGACACAGACACAGACTCAGAGCAGAGACAGAAACAGAAACAGAAACAGACTCAGAGCAGAGACAGAAACAGACTCAGACTCAGTGCGGAGACAGATACAGACTCGGGTGCAGAGACAGACATAGAGACAGACTCAGACTCAGAGTAGAGAGATACAGATACAGACACGGACACAGACACAGACACAGAGCAGAGACAGAAACAGACACAGACACAGACACAGACTAAGAGCAGAGACAGAAACAGACACAGAAACAGACTCAGAGCAGAGACAGATACAGACACAGACACAGACTCAGAGCAGAGACAGAAACAGACACAGACTCAGAGCAGAGACAGAAACAGACACAGACACAGACTCAGAGCAGAGACAGAAACAGACACAGACTCAGAGCAGAGACAGAAACAGACACAGACTCAGAGCAGAGACAGAAACAAACACAGACTCAGAGTAGAGACAGAAAGAGACACAGACTCAGAGCAGAGACAGAAACAGACACAGACTCAGAGCAGAGACAGACACAGACACAGACTCAGACTCAGAGCAGAGACAGAAACAGACAAAGACTCAGAGCAGAGACAGAAACAGACACAGACACAGACTCAGAGCAGAGACAGAAACAGACACAGACTCAGAGCAGAGACAGAAACAGACACAGACTCAGAGCAGAGACAGAAACAGACACAGACTCAGAGCAGAGACAGAAACAAACACAGACTCAGAGTAGAGACATATACAGACACAGACACAGACTCAGAGCAGAGACAGAAACAGACACAGACTCAGAGCAGAGACAGAAACAAACACAGACTCAGACTCAGAGCAGAGACAGAAACAGACACAGACACAGACTCAGACCAGAGACAGATACAGACACAGGCACAGACTCAGACCAGAGACAGATACAGACACAGACACAGACACAGACTCAGAGCAGAGACAGAAACAGACACAGACTCAGAGCAGAGACAGAAACAGACACAGACTCAGAGTAGACAGAAACAGACACAGACTCAGAGTAGAGACAGATACAGACACAGACACAGACTCAGAACAGAGACAGATACAGACACAGACTCAGAGCAGAGACAGAAACAGACACAGACACAGACACAGACACAGACACAGAGCAGAGACAGAAACAGACACAGACACAGACTAAGAGCAGAGACAGAAACAGACACAGAAACAGACTCAGAGCAGAGACAGATACAGACACAGACACAGACTCAGAGCAGAGACAGAAACAGACACAGACTCAGAGCAGAGACAGAAACAGACACAGACACAGACTCAGAGCAGAGACAGAAAGAGACACAGACTCAGAGCAGAGACAGAAACAGACACAGACTCAGAGCAGAGACAGACACAGACACAGACTCAGACTCAGAGCAGAGACAGAAACAGACACAGACTCAGAGCAGAGACAGAAACAGACACAGACTCAGAGCAGAGACAGAAACAGACACAGACTCAGAGCAGAGACAGAAACAAACACAGACTCAGAGTAGAGACAGATACAGACACAGACACAGACTCAGAGCAGAGACAGAAACAAACACAGACTCAGACTCAGAGCAGAGACAGAAACAGACACAGACTCAGAGCAGAGACAGAAACAGACACAGACACAGACTCAGAGCAGAGACAGAAAGAGACACAGACTCAGAGCAGAGACAGAAACAGACACAGACACAGACTCAGAGCAGAGACAGAAACAAACACAGACTCAGACTCAGAGCAGAGACAGAAACAGACACAGACTCAGAGCAGAGACAGAAACAGACACAGACACAGACTCAGAGCAGAGACAGAAACAGACACAGACTCAGAGCAGAGACAGAAACAGACACAGACTCAGACCAGAGACATATACAAACACAGACACAGACACAGACTCAGAGCAGAGACAGATACAGACACAGACTCAGAGCAGAGACAGAAACAAACACAGACTCAGAGTAGAGACAGATACAGACACAGGCACAGACTCAGAGCAGAGACAGATACAGACACAGACTCAGAGCAGAGACAGAAACAGACACAGACACAGACACAGACTCAGACCAGAGACAGATACAGACACAGGCACAGACTCAGACCAGAGACAGATACAGACACAGACTCAGAGCAGAGACAGAAACAGACACAGACACAAACTCAGAGCAGAGACAGAAACAGACACAGACTCAGAGCAGAGACAGAAACAGACACAGACTAAGAGCAGAGACAGAAACAGACACAGACACAGACTCAGAGCAGAGACAGAAACAGACACACACACAGACACAGACTAAGAGCAGAAACAGACACAGACACAGACTCAGAGCAGAGACAGATACAGACACAGACACAGACTCAGAGCAGAGACAGAAACAGAAACAGACACAGACTCAGAGCAGAGACAGAAACAGACACAGACTCAGAGCAGAGACAGAAACAAACACAGACTCAGAGTAGAGACAGATACAGACACAGACACAGACTCAGAGCAGAGACAGAAACAAACACAGACTCAGACTCAGAGCAGAGACAGAAACAGACACAGACTCAGAGCAGAGACAGAAACAGACACAGACACAGACTCAGAGCAGAGACAGAAAGAGACACAGACTCAGAGCAGAGACAGAAACAGACACAGACACAGACTCAGAGCAGAGACAGAAACAAACACAGACTCAGACTCAGAGCAGAGACAGAAACAGACACAGACTCAGAGCAGAGACAGAAACAGACACAGACACAGACTCAGAGCAGAGACAGAAACAGACACAGACTCAGAGCAGAGACAGAAACAGACACAGACTCAGACCAGAGACATATACAAACACAGACACAGACACAGACTCAGAGCAGAGACAGATACAGACACAGACTCAGAGCAGAGACAGAAACAAACACAGACTCAGAGTAGAGACAGATACAGACACAGGCACAGACTCAGAGCAGAGACAGATACAGACACAGACTCAGAGCAGAGACAGAAACAGACACAGACACAGACACAGACTCAGACCAGAGACAGATACAGACACAGGCACAGACTCAGACCAGAGACAGATACAGACACAGACTCAGAGCAGAGACAGAAACAGACACAGACACAAACTCAGAGCAGAGACAGAAACAGACACAGACTCAGAGCAGAGACAGAAACAGACACAGACTAAGAGCAGAGACAGAAACAGACACAGACACAGACTCAGAGCAGAGACAGAAACAGACACACACACAGACACAGACTAAGAGCAGAAACAGACACAGACACAGACTCAGAGCAGAGACAGATACAGACACAGACACAGACTCAGAGCAGAGACAGAAACAGAAACAGAAACAGACTCAGAGCAGAGACAGAAACAGACTCAGACTCAGACCAGAGACAGATACAGACACAGACACAGACACAGACTCAGAGCAGAGACAGATTCAGACACAGACTCAGAGCCGAGACAGAAACAGACACAGACTCAGACCAGAGACAGATACAGACACAGACACAGACACAGACTCAGAGCAGAGACAGATTCAGACACAGACTCAGAGCAGAGACAGATACAGACACAGACTCAGAGCAGAGACAGAAACAGACACAGACTCAGAGCAGAGACAGAAACAGACACAGACACAGACTCAGACCATAGACAGATACAGACACAGGCACAGACTCAGACCAGAGACAGATACAGACACAGACTCAGAGCAGAGACAGAAACAGACACAGACACAAACTCAGAGCAGAGACAGAAACAGACACAGACTAAGAGCAGAGACAAAAACAGACACAGACACAGACACAGACTCAGAGCAGAGACAGAAACAGACACACACACAGACACAGACTAAGAGCAGAAACAGACACAGACTCAGAGCAGAGACAGATACAGACACAGACACAGACTCAGAGCAGAGACAGAAACAGAAACAGAAACAGACTCAGAGCAGAGACAGAAACAGACTCAGACTCAGTGCGGAGACAGATACAGACTCGGGTGCAGAGACAGACATAGAGACAGACTCAGACTCAGAGTAGAGAGATACAGATACAGACACGGACACAGACACAGACACAGAGCAGAGACAGAAACAGACACAGACACAGACACAGACTAAGAGCAGAGACAGAAACAGACACAGAAACAGACTCAGAGCAGAGACAGATACAGACACAGACACAGACTCAGAGCAGAGACAGAAACAGACACAGACTCAGAGCAGAGACAGAAACAGACACAGACACAGACTCAGAGCAGAGACAGAAAGAGACACAGACTCAGAGCAGAGACAGAAACAGACACAGACTCAGAGCAGAGACAGACACAGACACTGACTCAGACTCAGAGCAGAGACAGAAACAGACACAGACTCAGAGCAGAGACAGAAACAGACACAGACTCAGAGCAGAGACAGAAACAGACACAGACTCAGAGCAGAGACAGAAACAAACACAGACTCAGAGTAGAGACAGATACAGACACAGACACAGACTCAGAGCAGAGACAGAAACAAACACAGACTCAGACTCAGAGCAGAGACAGAAACAGACACAGACTCAGAGCAGAGACAGAAACAGACACAGACACAGACTCAGAGCATAGGCAGAAACAGACACAGACTCAGAGCAGAGACAGAAACAGACACAGACTCAGACCAGAGACATATACAAACACAGACACAGACACAGACTCAGAGCAGAGACAGATTCAGACACAGACTCAGAGCAGAGACAGATACAGACACAGACTCAGAGCAGAGACAGAAACAAACACAGACTCAGAGTAGAGACAGATACAGACACAGGCACAGACTCAGAGCAGAGACAGATACAGACACAGACTCAGAGCAGAGACAGAAACAGACACAGACACAGACTCAGACCAGAGACAGATACAGACACAGGCACAGACTCAGACCAGAGACAGATACAGACACAGACTCAGAGCAGAGACAGAAACAGACACAGACACAAACTCAGAGCAGAGACAGAAACAGACACAGACTCAGAGCAGAGACAGAAACAGACACAGACTAAGAGCAGAGACAGAAACAGACACAGACACAGACACAGAGCAGAGACAGAAACAGACACAGACACAGACACAGACTAAGAGCAGAGACAGAAACAGACACAGAAACAGACTCAGAGCAGAGACAGATACAGACACAGACACAGACTCAGAGCAGAGACAGAAACAGACACAGACTCAGAGCAGAGACAGAAACAGACACAGACACAGACTCAGAGCAGAGACAGAAAGAGACACAGACTCAGAGCAGAGACAGAAACAGACACAGACTCAGAGCAGAGACAGACACAGACACAGACACAGACTCAGAGCAGAGACAGAAACAGACACAGACTCAGAGCAGAGACAGAAACAGACACAGACTCAGAGCAGAGACAGAAACAAACACAGACTCAGAGTAGAGACAGAAAGAGACACAGACTCAGAGCAGAGACAGAAACAGACACAGACTCAGAGCAGAGACAGACACAGACACAGACTCAGACTCAGAGCAGAGACAGAAACAGACAAAGACTCAGAGCAGAGACAGAAACAGACACAGACACAGACTCAGAGCAGAGACAGAAACAGACACAGACTCAGAGCAGAGACAGAAACAGACACAGACTCAGAGCAGAGACAGAAACAGACACAGACTCAGAGCAGAGACAGAAACAAACACAGACTCAGAGTAGAGACATATACAGACACAGACACAGACTCAGAGCAGAGACAGAAACAGACACAGACTCAGAGCAGAGACAGAAACAAACACAGACTCAGACTCAGAGCAGAGACAGAAACAGACACAGACACAGACTCAGACCAGAGACAGATACAGACACAGGCACAGACTCAGACCAGAGACAGATACAGACACAGACACAGACACAGACTCAGAGCAGAGACAGAAACAGACACAGACTCAGAGCAGAGACAGAAACAGACACAGACTCAGAGTAGACAGAAACAGACACAGACTCAGAGTAGAGACAGATACAGACACAGACACAGACTCAGAACAGAGACAGATACAGACACAGACTCAGAGCAGAGACAGAAACAGACACAGACACAGACACAGACACAGACACAGAGCAGAGACAGAAACAGACACAGACACAGACTAAGAGCAGAGACAGAAACAGACACAGAAACAGACTCAGAGCAGAGACAGATACAGACACAGACACAGACTCAGAGCAGAGACAGAAACAGACACAGACTCAGAGCAGAGACAGAAACAGACACAGACACAGACTCAGAGCAGAGACAGAAAGAGACACAGACTCAGAGCAGAGACAGAAACAGACACAGACTCAGAGCAGAGACAGACACAGACACAGACTCAGACTCAGAGCAGAGACAGAAACAGACACAGACTCAGAGCAGAGACAGAAACAGACACAGACTCAGAGCAGAGACAGAAACAGACACAGACTCAGAGCAGAGACAGAAACAAACACAGACTCAGAGTAGAGACAGATACAGACACAGACACAGACTCAGAGCAGAGACAGAAACAAACACAGACTCAGACTCAGAGCAGAGACAGAAACAGACACAGACTCAGAGCAGAGACAGAAACAGACACAGACACAGACTCAGAGCAGAGACAGAAAGAGACACAGACTCAGAGCAGAGACAGAAACAGACACAGACACAGACTCAGAGCAGAGACAGAAACAAACACAGACTCAGACTCAGAGCAAAGACAGAAACAGACACAGACTCAGAGCAGAGACAGAAACAGACACAGACACAGACTCAGAGCAGAGACAGAAACAGACACAGACTCAGAGCAGAGACAGAAACAGACACAGACTCAGACCAGAGACATATACAAACACAGACACAGACACAGACTCAGAGCAGAGACAGATACAGACACAGACTCAGAGCAGAGACAGAAACAAACACAGACTCAGAGTAGAGACAGATACAGACACAGGCACAGACTCAGAGCAGAGACAGATACAGACACAGACTCAGAGCAGAGACAGAAACAGACACAGACACAGACACAGACTCAGACCAGAGACAGATACAGACACAGGCACAGACTCAGACCAGAGACAGATACAGACACAGACTCAGAGCAGAGACAGAAACAGACACAGACACAAACTCAGAGCAGAGACAGAAACAGACACAGACTCAGAGCAGAGACAGAAACAGACACAGACTAAGAGCAGAGACAGAAACAGACACAGACACAGACTCAGAGCAGAGACAGAAACAGACACACACACAGACACAGACTAAGAGCAGAAACAGACACAGACACAGACTCAGAGCAGAGACAGATACAGACACAGACACAGACTCAGAGCAGAGACAGAAACAGAAACAGAAACAGACTCAGAGCAGAGACAGAAACAGACTCAGACTCAGACCAGAGACAGATACAGACACAGACACAGACACAGACTCAGAGCAGAGACAGATTCAGACACAGACTCAGAGCCGAGACAGAAACAGACACAGACTCAGACCAGAGACAGATACAGACACAGACACAGACACAGACTCAGAGCAGAGACAGATTCAGACACAGACTCAGAGCAGAGACAGATACAGACACAGACTCAGAGCAGAGACAGAAACAGACACAGACTCAGAGCAGAGACAGAAACAGACACAGACACAGACTCAGACCATAGACAGATACAGACACAGGCACAGACTCAGACCAGAGACAGATACAGACACAGACTCAGAGCAGAGACAGAAACAGACACAGACACAAACTCAGAGCAGAGACAGAAACAGACACAGACTAAGAGCAGAGACAAAAACAGACACAGACACAGACACAGACTCAGAGCAGAGACAGAAACAGACACACACACAGACACAGACTAAGAGCAGAAACAGACACAGACTCAGAGCAGAGACAGATACAGACACAGACACAGACTCAGAGCAGAGACAGAAACAGAAACAGAAACAGACTCAGAGCAGAGACAGAAACAGACTCAGACTCAGTGCGGAGACAGATACAGACTCGGGTGCAGAGACAGACATAGAGACAGACTCAGACTCAGAGTAGAGAGATACAGATACAGACACGGACACAGACACAGACACAGAGCAGAGACAGAAACAGACACAGACACAGACACAGACTAAGAGCAGAGACAGAAACAGACACAGAAACAGACTCAGAGCAGAGACAGATACAGACACAGACACAGACTCAGAGCAGAGACAGAAACAGACACAGACTCAGAGCAGAGACAGAAACAGACACAGACACAGACTCAGAGCAGAGACAGAAAGAGACACAGACTCAGAGCAGAGACAGAAACAGACACAGACTCAGAGCAGAGACAGACACAGACACTGACTCAGACTCAGAGCAGAGACAGAAACAGACACAGACTCAGAGCAGAGACAGAAACAGACACAGACTCAGAGCAGAGACAGAAACAGACACAGACTCAGAGCAGAGACAGAAACAAACACAGACTCAGAGCAGAGACAGAAACAGACTCAGACTCAGTGCGGAGACAGATACAGACTCGGGTGCAGAGACAGACATAGAGACAGACTCAGACTCAGAGTAGAGAGATACAGATACAGACACGGACACAGACACAGACACAGAGCAGAGACAGAAACAGACACAGACACAGACACAGACTAAGAGCAGAGACAGAAACAGACACAGAAACAGACTCAGAGCAGAGACAGATACAGACACAGACACAGACTCAGAGCAGAGACAGAAACAGACACAGACTCAGAGCAGAGACAGAAACAGACACAGACACAGACTCAGAGCAGAGACAGAAAGAGACACAGACTCAGAGCAGAGACAGAAACAGACACAGACTCAGAGCAGAGACAGACACAGACACTGACTCAGACTCAGAGCAGAGACAGAAACAGACACAGACTCAGAGCAGAGACAGAAACAGACACAGACTCAGAGCAGAGACAGAAACAGACACAGACTCAGAGCAGAGACAGAAACAAACACAGACTCAGAGTAGAGACAGATACAGACACAGACACAGACTCAGAGCAGAGACAGAAACAAACACAGACTCAGACTCAGAGCAGAGACAGAAACAGACACAGACTCAGAGCAGAGACAGAAACAGACACAGACACAGACTCAGAGCATAGACAGAAACAGACACAGACTCAGAGCAGAGACAGAAACAGACACAGACTCAGACCAGAGACATATACAAACACAGACACAGACACAGACTCAGAGCAGAGACAGATTCAGACACAGACTCAGAGCAGAGACAGATACAGACACAGACTCAGAGCAGAGACAGAAACAAACACAGACTCAGAGTAGAGACAGATACAGACACAGGCACAGACTCAGAGCAGAGACAGATACAGACACAGACTCAGAGCAGAGACAGAAACAGACACAGACACAGACTCAGACCAGAGACAGATACAGACACAGGCACAGACTCAGACCAGAGACAGATACAGACACAGACTCAGAGCAGAGACAGAAACAGACACAGACACAAACTCAGAGCAGAGACAGAAACAGACACAGACTCAGAGCAGAGACAGAAACAGACACAGACTAAGAGCAGAGACAGAAACAGACACAGACACAGACTCAGAGCAGAGACAGAAACAGACACACACACAGACACAGACTAAGAGCAGAAACAGACACAGACACAGACTCAGAGCAGAGACAGATACAGACACAGACACAGACTCAGAGCAGAGACAGAAACAGAAACAGAAACAGACTCAGAGCAGAGACAGAAACAGACTCAGACTCAGACCAGAGACAGATACAGACACAGACACAGACACAGACTCAGAGCAGAGACAGATTCAGACACAGACTCAGAGCCGAGACAGAAACAGACACAGACTCAGACCAGAGACAGATACAGACACAGACACAGACACAGACTCAGAGCAGAGACAGATTCAGACACAGACTCAGAGCAGAGACAGATACAGACACAGACTCAGAGCAGAGACAGAAACAGACACAGACTCAGAGCAGAGACAGAAACAGACACAGACACAGACTCAGACCATAGACAGATACAGACACAGGCACAGACTCAGACCAGAGACAGATACAGACACAGACTCAGAGCAGAGACAGAAACAAACACAGACTCAGAGTAGAGACAGATACAGACACAGGCACAGACTCAGAGCAGAGACAGATACAGACACAGACTCAGAGCAGAGACAGAAACAGACACAGACACAGACACAGACTCAGACCAGAGACAGATACAGACACAGGCACAGACTCAGACCAGAGACAGATACAGACACAGACTCAGAGCAGAGACAGAAACAGACACAGACACAAACTCAGAGCAGAGACAGAAACAGACACAGACTCAGAGCAGAGACAGAAACAGACACAGACTAAGAGCAGAGACAAAAACAGACACAGACACAGACACAGACTCAGAGCAGAGACAGAAACAGACACACACACAGACACAGACTAAGAGCAGAAACAGACACAGACTCAGAGCAGAGACAGATACAGACACAGACACAGACTCAGAGCAGAGACAGAAACAGAAACAGAAACAGACTCAGAGCAGAGACAGAAACAGACTCAGACTCAGTGCGGAGACAGATACAGACTCGGGTGCAGAGACAGACATAGAGACAGACTCAGACTCAGAGTAGAGAGATACAGATACAGACACAGACACAGAGCAGAGACAGAAACAGACACAGACACAGACACAGACTAAGAGCAGAGACAGAAACAGACACAGAAACAGACTCAGAGCAGAGACAGATACAGACACAGACACAGACTCAGACCATAGACAGATACAGACACAGGCACAGACTCAGACCAGAGACAGATACAGACACAGACTCAGAGCAGAGACAGAAACAAACACAGACTCAGAGTAGAGACAGATACAGACACAGGCACAGACTCAGAGCAGAGACAGATACAGACACAGACTCAGAGCAGAGACAGAAACAGACACAGACACAGACACAGACTCAGACCAGAGACAGATACAGACACAGGCACAGACTCAGACCAGAGACAGATACAGACACAGACTCAGAGCAGAGACAGAAACAGACACAGACACAAACTCAGAGCAGAGACAGAAACAGACACAGACTCAGAGCAGAGACAGAAACAGACACAGACTAAGAGCAGAGACAAAAACAGACACAGACACAGACACAGACTCAGAGCAGAGACAGAAACAGACACACACACAGACACAGACTAAGAGCAGAAACAGACACAGACTCAGAGCAGAGACAGATACAGACACAGACACAGACTCAGAGCAGAGACAGAAACAGAAACAGAAACAGACTCAGAGCAGAGACAGAAACAGACTCAGACTCAGTGCGGAGACAGATACAGACTCGGGTGCAGAGACAGACATAGAGACAGACTCAGACTCAGAGTAGAGAGATACAGATACAGACACGGACACAGACACAGACACAGAGCAGAGACAGAAACAGACACAGACACAGACACAGACTAAGAGCAGAGACAGAAACAGACACAGAAACAGACTCAGAGCAGAGACAGAAACAGACACAGACACAGACTCAGAGCAGAGACAGAAAGAGACACAGACTCAGAGCAGAGACAGAAACAGACACAGACTCAGAGCAGAGACAGACACAGACACAGACTCAGACTCAGAGCAGAGACAGAAACAGACACAGACTCAGAGCAGAGACAGAAACAGACACAGACTCAGAGCAGAGACAGAAACAGACACAGACTCAGAGCAGAGACAGAAACAAACACAGACTCAGAGTAGAGACAGATACAGACACAGACACAGACTCAGAGCAGAGACAGAAACAAACAAAGACTCAGACTCAGAGCAGAGACAGAAACAGACACAGACTCAGAGCAGAGACAGAAACAGACACAGACACAGACTCAGAGCATAGACAGAAACAGACACAGACTCAGAGCAGAGACAGAAACAGACACAGACTCAGACCAGAGACATATACAAACACAGACACAGACACAGACTCAGAGCAGAGACAGATTCAGACACAGACTCAGAGCAGAGACAGATACAGACACAGACTCAGAGCAGAGACAGAAACAAACACAGACTCAGAGTAGAGACAGATACAGACACAGGCACAGACTCAGAGCAGAGACAGATACAGACACAGACTCAGAGCAGAGACAGAAACAGACACAGACACAAACTCAGAGCAGAGACAGAAACAGACACAGACTCAGAGCAGAGACAGAAACAGACACAGACTAAGAGCAGGGACAGAAACAGACACAGACACAGACTCAGAGCAGAGACAGAAACAGACACACACACAGACACAGACTAAGAGCAGAAACAGACACAGACACAGACTCAGAGCAGAGACAGATACAGACACAGACACAGACTCAGAGCAGAGACAGAAACAGAAACAGAAACAGACTCAGAGCAGAGACAGAAACAGACTCAGACTCAGACCAGAGACAGATACAGACACAGACACAGACACAGACTCAGAGCAGAGACAGATTCAGACACAGACTCAGAGCCGAGACAGAAACAGACACAGACTCAGACCAGAGACAGATACAGACACAGACACAGACACAGACTCAGAGCAGAGACAGATTCAGACACAGACTCAGAGCAGAGACAGATACAGACACAGACTCAGAGCAGAGACAGAAACAGACACAGACTCAGAGCAGAGACAGAAACAGACACAGACACAGACTCAGACCATAGACAGATACAGACACAGGCACAGACTCAGACCAGAGACAGATACAGACACAGACTCAGAGCAGAGACAGAAACAAACACAGACTCAGAGTAGAGACAGATACAGACACAGGCACAGACTCAGAGCAGAGACAGATACAGACACAGACTCAGAGCAGAGACAGAAACAGACACAGACACAGACACAGACTCAGACCAGAGACAGATACAGACACAGGCACAGACTCAGACCAGAGACAGATACAGACACAGACTCAGAGCAGAGACAGAAACAGACACAGACACAAACTCAGAGCAGAGACAGAAACAGACACAGACTCAGAGCAGAGACAGAAACAGACACAGACTAAGAGCAGAGACAAAAACAGACACAGACACAGACACAGACTCAGAGCAGAGACAGAAACAGACACACACACAGACACAGACTAAGAGCAGAAACAGACACAGACTCAGAGCAGAGACAGATACAGACACAGACACAGACTCAGAGCAGAGACAGAAACAGAAACAGAAACAGACTCAGAGCAGAGACAGAAACAGACTCAGACTCAGTGCGGAGACAGATACAGACTCGGGTGCAGAGACAGACATAGAGACAGACTCAGACTCAGAGTAGAGAGATACAGATACAGACACGGACACAGACACAGACACAGAGCAGAGACAGAAACAGACACAGACACAGACACAGACTAAGAGCAGAGACAGAAACAGACACAGAAACAGACTCAGAGCAGAGACAGATACAGACACAGACACAGACTCAGACCATAGACAGATACAGACACAGGCACAGACTCAGACCAGAGACAGATACAGACACAGACTCAGAGCAGAGACAGAAACAAACACAGACTCAGAGTAGAGACAGATACAGACACAGGCACAGACTCAGAGCAGAGACAGATACAGACACAGACTCAGAGCAGAGACAGAAACAGACACAGACACAGACACAGACTCAGACCAGAGACAGATACAGACACAGGCACAGACTCAGACCAGAGACAGATACAGACACAGACTCAGAGCAGAGACAGAAACAGACACAGACACAAACTCAGAGCAGAGACAGAAACAGACACAGACTCAGAGCAGAGACAGAAACAGACACAGACTAAGAGCAGAGACAAAAACAGACACAGACACAGACACAGACTCAGAGCAGAGACAGAAACAGACACACACACAGACACAGACTAAGAGCAGAAACAGACACAGACTCAGAGCAGAGACAGATACAGACACAGACACAGACTCAGAGCAGAGACAGAAACAGAAACAGAAACAGACTCAGAGCAGAGACAGAAACAGACTTAGACTCAGTGCGGAGACAGATACAGACTCGGGTGCAGAGACAGACATAGAGACAGACTCAGACTCAGAGTAGAGAGATACAGATACAGACACGGACACAGACACAGACACAGAGCAGAGACAGAAACAGACACAGACACAGACACAGACTAAGAGCAGAGACAGAAACAGACACAGAAACAGACTCAGAGCAGAGACAGATAAAGACACAGACACAGACTCAGAGCAGAGACAGAAACAGACACAGACTCAGAGCAGAGACAGAAACAGACACAGACACAGACTCAGAGCAGAGACAGAAAGAGACACAGACTCAGAGCAGAGACAGAAACAGACACAGACTCAGAGCAGAGACAGACACAGACACAGACTCAGACTCAGAGCAGAGACAGAAACAGACACAGACTCAGAGCAGAGACAGAAACAGACACAGACTCAGAGCAGAGACAGAAACAGACACAGACTCAGAGCAGAGACAGAAACAAACACAGACTCAGAGTAGAGACAGATACAGACACAGACACAGACTCAGAGCAGAGACAGAAACAAACAAAGACTCAGACTCAGAGCAGAGACAGAAACAGACACAGACTCAGAGCAGAGACAGAAACAGACACAGACACAGACTCAGAGCATAGACAGAAACAGACACAGACTCAGAGCAGAGACAGAAACAGACACAGACTCAGACCAGAGACATATACAAACACAGACACAGACACAGACTCAGAGCAGAGACAGATTCAGACACAGACTCAGAGCAGAGACAGATACAGACACAGACTCAGAGCAGAGACAGAAACAAACACAGACTCAGAGTAGAGACAGATACAGACACAGGCACAGACTCAGAGCAGAGACAGATACAGACACAGACTCAGAGCAGAGACAGAAACAGACACAGACACAAACTCAGAGCAGAGACAGAAACAGACACAGACTCAGAGCAGAGACAGAAACAGACACAGACTCAGAGCAGAGACAGAAACAGACACACACACAGACACAGACTAAGAGCAGAAACAGACACAGACACAGACTCAGAGCAGAGACAGATACAGACACAGACTCAGAGCAGAGACAGAAACAGACACAGACACAAACTCAGAGCAGAGACAGAAACAGACACAGACTCAGAGCAGAGACAGAAACAGACACAGACTAAGAGCAGAGACAGAAACAGACACAGACACAGACTCAGAGCAGAGACAGAAACAGACACAGACACAGACTCAGACCATAGACAGATACAGACACAGGCACAGACTCAGACCAGAGACAGATACAGACACAGACTCAGAGCAGAGACAGAAACAAACACAGACTCAGAGTAGAGACAGATACAGACACAGGCACAGACTCAGAGCAGAGACAGATACAGACACAGACTCAGAGCAGAGACAGAAACAGACACAGACACAGACACGGACTCAGACCAGAGACAGATACAGACACAGGCACAGACTCAGACCAGAGACAGATACAGACACAGACTCAGAGCAGAGACAGAAACAGACACAGACACAAACTCAGAGCAGAGACAGAAACAGACACAGACTCAGAGCAGAGACAGAAAGAGACACAGACTCAGAGCAGAGACAGAAACAGACACAGACTCAGAGCAGAGACAGACACAGACACAGACTCAGACTCAGAGCAGAGACAGAAACAGACACAGACTCAGAGCAGAGACAGAAACAGACACAGACTCAGAGCAGAGACAGAAACAGACACAGACTCAGAGCAGAGACAGAAACAAACACAGACTCAGAGTAGAGACAGATACAGACACAGACACAGACTCAGAGCAGAGACAGAAACAAACAAAGACTCAGACTCAGAGCAGAGACAGAAACAGACACAGACTCAGAGCAGAGACAGAAACAGACACAGACACAGACTCAGAGCATAGACAGAAACAGACACAGACTCAGAGCAGAGACAGAAACAGACACAGACTCAGACCAGAGACATATACAAACACAGACACAGACACAGACTCAGAGCAGAGACAGATTCAGACACAGACTCAGAGCAGAGACAGATACAGACACAGACTCAGAGCAGAGACAGAAACAAACACAGACTCAGAGTAGAGACAGATACAGACACAGGCACAGACTCAGAGCAGAGACAGATACAGACACAGACTCAGAGCAGAGACAGAAACAGACACAGACACAAACTCAGAGCAGAGACAGAAACAGACACAGACTCAGAGCAGAGACAGAAACAGACACAGACTCAGAGCAGAGACAGAAACAGACACACACACAGACACAGACTAAGAGCAGAAACAGACACAGACACAGACTCAGAGCAGAGACAGATACAGACACAGACTCAGAGCAGAGACAGAAACAGACACAGACACAAACTCAGAGCAGAGACAGAAACAGACACAGACTCAGAGCAGAGACAGAAACAGACACAGACTAAGAGCAGAGACAGAAACAGACACAGACACAGACTCAGAGCAGAGACAGAAACAGACACAGACACAGACTCAGACCATAGACAGATACAGACACAGGCACAGACTCAGACCAGAGACAGATACAGACACAGACTCAGAGCAGAGACAGAAACAAACACAGACTCAGAGTAGAGACAGATACAGACACAGGCACAGACTCAGAGCAGAGACAGATACAGACACAGACTCAGAGCAGAGACAGAAACAGACACAGACACAGACACAGACTCAGACCAGAGACAGATACAGACACAGGCACAGACTCAGACCAGAGACAGATACAGACACAGACTCAGAGCAGAGACAGAAACAGACACAGACACAAACTCAGAGCAGAGACAGAAACAGACACAGACTCAGAGCAGAGACAGAAACAGACACAGACTAAGAGCAGAGACAAAAACAGACACAGACACAGACACAGACTCAGAGCAGAGACAGAAACAGACACACACACAGACACAGACTAAGAGCAGAAACAGACACAGACTCAGAGCAGAGACAGATACAGACACAGACACAGACTCAGAGCAGAGACAGAAACAGAAACAGAAACAGACTCAGAGCAGAGACAGAAACAGACTCAGACTCAGTGCGGAGACAGATACAGACTCGGGTGCAGAGACAGACATAGAGACAGACTCAGACTCAGAGTAGAGAGATACAGATACAGACACGGACACAGACACAGACACAGAGCAGAGACAGAAACAGACACAGACACAGACACAGACTAAGAGCAGAGACAGAAACAGACACAGAAACAGACTCAGAGCAGAGACAGATACAGACACAGACACAGACTCAGAGCAGAGACAGAAACAGACACAGACTCAGAGCAGAGACAGAAACAGACACAGACACAGACTCAGAGCAGAGACAGAAAGAGACACAGACTCAGAGCAGAGACAGAAACAGACACAGACTCAGAGCAGAGACAGACACAGACACAGACTCAGACTCAGAGCAGAGACAGAAACAGACACAGACTCAGAGCAGAGACAGAAACAGACACAGACTCAGAGCAGAGACAGAAACAGACACAGACTCAGAGCAGAGACAGAAACAAACACAGACTCAGAGTAGAGACAGATACAGACACAGACACAGACTCAGAGCAGAGACAGAAACAAACAAAGACTCAGACTCAGAGCAGAGACAGAAACAGACACAGACTCAGAGCAGAGACAGAAACAGACACAGACACAGACTCAGAGCATAGACAGAAACAGACACAGACTCAGAGCAGAGACAGAAACAGACACAGACTCAGACCAGAGACATATACAAACACAGACACAGACACAGACTCAGAGCAGAGACAGATTCAGACACAGACTCAGAGCAGAGACAGATACAGACACAGACTCAGAGCAGAGACAGAAACAAACACAGACTCAGAGTAGAGACAGATACAGACACAGGCACAGACTCAGAGCAGAGACAGATACAGACACAGACTCAGAGCAGAGACAGAAACAGACACAGACACAAACTCAGAGCAGAGACAGAAACAGACACAGACTCAGAGCAGAGACAGAAACAGACACAGACTAAGAGCAGGGACAGAAACAGACACAGACACAGACTCAGAGCAGAGACAGAAACAGACACACACACAGACACAGACTAAGAGCAGAAACAGACACAGACACAGACTCAGAGCAGAGACAGATACAGACACAGACACAGACTCAGAGCAGAGACAGAAACAGAAACAGAAACAGACTCAGAGCAGAGACAGAAACAGACTCAGACTCAGACCAGAGACAGATACAGACACAGACACAGACACAGACTCAGAGCAGAGACAGATTCAGACACAGACTCAGAGCCGAGACAGAAACAGACACAGACTCAGACCAGAGACAGATACAGACACAGACACAGACACAGACTCAGAGCAGAGACAGATTCAGACACAGACTCAGAGCAGAGACAGATACAGACACAGACTCAGAGCAGAGACAGAAACAGACACAGACTCAGAGCAGAGACAGAAACAGACACAGACACAGACTCAGACCATAGACAGATACAGACACAGGCACAGACTCAGACCAGAGACAGATACAGACACAGACTCAGAGCAGAGACAGAAACAAACACAGACTCAGAGTAGAGACAGATACAGACACAGGCACAGACTCAGAGCAGAGACAGATACAGACACAGACTCAGAGCAGAGACAGAAACAGACACAGACACAGACACAGACTCAGACCAGAGACAGATACAGACACAGGCACAGACTCAGACCAGAGACAGATACAGACACAGACTCAGAGCAGAGACAGAAACAGACACAGACACAAACTCAGAGCAGAGACAGAAACAGACACAGACTCAGAGCAGAGACAGAAACAGACACAGACTAAGAGCAGAGACAAAAACAGACACAGACACAGACACAGACTCAGAGCAGAGACAGAAACAGACACACACACAGACACAGACTAAGAGCAGAAACAGACACAGACTCAGAGCAGAGACAGATACAGACACAGACACAGACTCAGAGCAGAGACAGAAACAGAAACAGAAACAGACTCAGAGCAGAGACAGAAACAGACTCAGACTCAGTGCGGAGACAGATACAGACTCGGGTGCAGAGACAGACATAGAGACAGACTCAGACTCAGAGTAGAGAGATACAGATACAGACACGGACACAGACACAGACACAGAGCAGAGACAGAAACAGACACAGACACAGACACAGACTAAGAGCAGAGACAGAAACAGACACAGAAACAGACTCAGAGCAGAGACAGATACAGACACAGACACAGACTCAGACCATAGACAGATACAGACACAGGCACAGACTCAGACCAGAGACAGATACAGACACAGACTCAGAGCAGAGACAGAAACAAACACAGACTCAGAGTAGAGACAGATACAGACACAGGCACAGACTCAGAGCAGAGACAGATACAGACACAGACTCAGAGCAGAGACAGAAACAGACACAGACACAGACACAGACTCAGACCAGAGACAGATACAGACACAGGCACAGACTCAGACCAGAGACAGATACAGACACAGACTCAGAGCAGAGACAGAAACAGACACAGACACAAACTCAGAGCAGAGACAGAAACAGACACAGACTCAGAGCAGAGACAGAAACAGACACAGACTAAGAGCAGAGACAAAAACAGACACAGACACAGACACAGACTCAGAGCAGAGACAGAAACAGACACACACACAGACACAGACTAAGAGCAGAAACAGACACAGACTCAGAGCAGAGACAGATACAGACACAGACACAGACTCAGAGCAGAGACAGAAACAGAAACAGAAACAGACTCAGAGCAGAGACAGAAACAGACTCAGACTCAGTGCGGAGACAGATACAGACTCGGGTGCAGAGACAGACATAGAGACAGACTCAGACTCAGAGTAGAGAGATACAGATACAGACACGGACACAGACACAGACACAGAGCAGAGACAGAAACAGACACAGACACAGACACAGACTAAGAGCAGAGACAGAAACAGACACAGAAACAGACTCAGAGCAGAGACAGATAAAGACACAGACACAGACTCAGAGCAGAGACAGAAACAGACACAGACTCAGAGCAGAGACAGAAACAGACACAGACACAGACTCAGAGCAGAGACAGAAAGAGACACAGACTCAGAGCAGAGACAGAAACAGACACAGACTCAGAGCAGAGACAGACACAGACACAGACTCAGACTCAGAGCAGAGACAGAAACAGACACAGACTCAGAGCAGAGACAGAAACAGACACAGACTCAGAGCAGAGACAGAAACAGACACAGACTCAGAGCAGAGACAGAAACAAACACAGACTCAGAGTAGAGACAGATACAGACACAGACACAGACTCAGAGCAGAGACAGAAACAAACAAAGACTCAGACTCAGAGCAGAGACAGAAACAGACACAGACTCAGAGCAGAGACAGAAACAGACACAGACACAGACTCAGAGCATAGACAGAAACAGACACAGACTCAGAGCAGAGACAGAAACAGACACAGACTCAGACCAGAGACATATACAAACACAGACACAGACACAGACTCAGAGCAGAGACAGATTCAGACACAGACTCAGAGCAGAGACAGATACAGACACAGACTCAGAGCAGAGACAGAAACAAACACAGACTCAGAGTAGAGACAGATACAGACACAGGCACAGACTCAGAGCAGAGACAGATACAGACACAGACTCAGAGCAGAGACAGAAACAGACACAGACACAAACTCAGAGCAGAGACAGAAACAGACACAGACTCAGAGCAGAGACAGAAACAGACACAGACTCAGAGCAGAGACAGAAACAGACACACACACAGACACAGACTAAGAGCAGAAACAGACACAGACACAGACTCAGAGCAGAGACAGATACAGACACAGACTCAGAGCAGAGACAGAAACAGACACAGACACAAACTCAGAGCAGAGACAGAAACAGACACAGACTCAGAGCAGAGACAGAAACAGACACAGACTAAGAGCAGAGACAGAAACAGACACAGACACAGACTCAGAGCAGAGACAGAAACAGACACAGACACAGACTCAGACCATAGACAGATACAGACACAGGCACAGACTCAGACCAGAGACAGATACAGACACAGACTCAGAGCAGAGACAGAAACAAACACAGACTCAGAGTAGAGACAGATACAGACACAGGCACAGACTCAGAGCAGAGACAGATACAGACACAGACTCAGAGCAGAGACAGAAACAGACACAGACACAGACACAGACTCAGACCAGAGACAGATACAGACACAGGCACAGACTCAGACCAGAGACAGATACAGACACAGACTCAGAGCAGAGACAGAAACAGACACAGACACAAACTCAGAGCAGAGACAGAAACAGACACAGACTCAGAGCAGAGACAGAAAGAGACACAGACTCAGAGCAGAGACAGAAACAGACACAGACTCAGAGCAGAGACAGACACAGACACAGACTCAGACTCAGAGCAGAGACAGAAACAGACACAGACTCAGAGCAGAGACAGAAACAGACACAGACTCAGAGCAGAGACAGAAACAGACACAGACTCAGAGCAGAGACAGAAACAAACACAGACTCAGAGTAGAGACAGATACAGACACAGACACAGACTCAGAGCAGAGACAGAAACAAACAAAGACTCAGACTCAGAGCAGAGACAGAAACAGACACAGACTCAGAGCAGAGACAGAAACAGACACAGACACAGACTCAGAGCATAGACAGAAACAGACACAGACTCAGAGCAGAGACAGAAACAGACACAGACTCAGACCAGAGACATATACAAACACAGACACAGACACAGACTCAGAGCAGAGACAGATTCAGACACAGACTCAGAGCAGAGACAGATACAGACACAGACTCAGAGCAGAGACAGAAACAAACACAGACTCAGAGTAGAGACAGATACAGACACAGGCACAGACTCAGAGCAGAGACAGATACAGACACAGACTCAGAGCAGAGACAGAAACAGACACAGACACAAACTCAGAGCAGAGACAGAAACAGACACAGACTCAGAGCAGAGACAGAAACAGACACAGACTCAGAGCAGAGACAGAAACAGACACACACACAGACACAGACTAAGAGCAGAAACAGACACAGACACAGACTCAGAGCAGAGACAGATACAGACACAGACTCAGAGCAGAGACAGAAACAGACACAGACACAAACTCAGAGCAGAGACAGAAACAGACACAGACTCAGAGCAGAGACAGAAACAGACACAGACTAAGAGCAGAGACAGAAACAGACACAGACACAGACTCAGAGCAGAGACAGAAACAGACACAGACACAGACTCAGACCATAGACAGATACAGACACAGGCACAGACTCAGACCAGAGACAGATACAGACACAGACTCAGAGCAGAGACAGAAACAAACACAGACTCAGAGTAGAGACAGATACAGACACAGGCACAGACTCAGAGCAGAGACAGATACAGACACAGACTCAGAGCAGAGACAGAAACAGACACAGACACAGACACAGACTCAGACCAGAGACAGATACAGACACAGGCACAGACTCAGACCAGAGACAGATACAGACACAGACTCAGAGCAGAGACAGAAACAGACACAGACACAAACTCAGAGCAGAGACAGAAACAGACACAGACTCAGAGCAGAGACAGAAACAGACACAGACTAAGAGCAGAGACAAAAACAGACACAGACACAGACACAGACTCAGAGCAGAGACAGAAACAGACACACACACAGACACAGACTAAGAGCAGAAACAGACACAGACTCAGAGCAGAGACAGATACAGACACAGACACAGACTCAGAGCAGAGACAGAAACAGAAACAGAAACAGACTCAGAGCAGAGACAGAAACAGACTCAGACTCAGTGCGGAGACAGATACAGACTCGGGTGCAGAGACAGACATAGAGACAGACTCAGACTCAGAGTAGAGAGATACAGATACAGACACGGACACAGACACAGACACAGAGCAGAGACAGAAACAGACACAGACACAGACACAGACTAAGAGCAGAGACAGAAACAGACACAGAAACAGACTCAGAGCAGAGACAGATACAGACACAGACACAGACTCAGAGCAGAGACAGAAACAGACACAGACTCAGAGCAGAGACAGAAACAGACACAGACACAGACTCAGAGCAGAGACAGAAAGAGACACAGACTCAGAGCAGAGACAGAAACAGACACAGACTCAGAGCAGAGACAGACACAGACACAGACTCAGACTCAGAGCAGAGACAGAAACAGACACAGACTCAGAGCAGAGACAGAAACAGACACAGACTCAGAGCAGAGACAGAAACAGACACAGACTCAGAGCAGAGACAGAAACAAACACAGACTCAGAGTAGAGACAGATACAGACACAGACACAGACTCAGAGCAGAGACAGAAACAAACAAAGACTCAGACTCAGAGCAGAGACAGAAACAGACACAGACTCAGAGCAGAGACAGAAACAGACACAGACACAGACTCAGAGCATAGACAGAAACAGACACAGACTCAGAGCAGAGACAGAAACAGACACAGACTCAGACCAGAGACATATACAAACACAGACACAGACACAGACTCAGAGCAGAGACAGATTCAGACACAGACTCAGAGCAGAGACAGATACAGACACAGACTCAGAGCAGAGACAGAAACAAACACAGACTCAGAGTAGAGACAGATACAGACACAGGCACAGACTCAGAGCAGAGACAGATACAGACACAGACTCAGAGCAGAGACAGAAACAGACACAGACACAAACTCAGAGCAGAGACAGAAACAGACACAGACTCAGAGCAGAGACAGAAACAGACACAGACTAAGAGCAGAGACAGAAACAGACACAGACACAGACTCAGAGCAGAGACAGAAACAGACACACACACAGACACAGACTAAGAGCAGAAACAGACACAGACACAGACTCAGAGCAGAGACAGATACAGACACAGACTCAGAGCAGAGACAGAAACAGACACAGACACAAACTCAGAGCAGAGACAGAAACAGACACAGACTCAGAGCAGAGACAGAAACAGACACAGACTAAGAGCAGAGACAGAAACAGACACAGACACAGACTCAGAGCAGAGACAGAAACAGACACACACACAGACACAGACTAAGAGCAGAAACAGACACAGACACAGACTCAGAGCAGAGACAGATACAGACACAGACACAGACTCAGAGCAGAGACAGAAACAGAAACAGAAACAGACTCAGAGCAGAGACAGAAACAGACTCAGACTCAGACCAGAGACAGATACAGACACAGACACAGACACAGACTCAGAGCAGAGACAGATTCAGACACAGACTCAGAGCCGAGACAGAAACAGACACAGACTCAGACCAGAGACAGATACAGACACAGACACAGACACAGACTCAGAGCAGAGACAGATTCAGACACAGACTCAGAGCAGAGACAGATACAGACACAGACTCAGAGCAGAGACAGAAACAGACACAGACTCAGAGCAGAGACAGAAACAGACACAGACACAGACTCAGACCATAGACAGATACAGACACAGACACAGACTCAGAGCAGAGACAGAAACAGACACAGACTCAGAGCAGAGACAGAAACAAACACAGACTCAGAGTAGAGACAGATACAGACACAGGCACAGACTCAGAGCAGAGACAGATACAGACACAGACTCAGAGCAGAGACAGAAACAGACACAGACACAGACACAGACTCAGACCAGAGACAGATACAGACACAGGCACAGACTCAGACCAGAGACAGATACAGACACAGACTCAGAATAGAGACAGAAACAGACACAGACACAAACTCAGAGCAGAGACAGAAACAGACACAGACTCAGAGCAGAGACAGAAACAGACACAGACTAAGAGCAGAGACAGAAACAGACACAGACACAGACTCAGAGCAGAGACAGAAACAGACACACACACAGACACAGACTAAGAGCAGAAACAGACACAGACACAGACTCAGAGCAGAGACAGATACAGACACAGACACAGACGCAGAGCAGAGACAGAAACAGAAACAGAAACAGACTCAGAGCAGAGACAGAAACAGACTCAGACTCAGACCAGAGACAGATACAGACACAGACACAGACACAGACTCAGAGCAGAGACAGAAACAGACACACACACAGACACAGACTAAGAGCAGAAACAGACACAGACACAGACTCAGAGCAGAGACAGATACAGACACAGACACAGACTCAGAGCAGAGACAGAAACAGAAACAGAAACAGACTCAGAGCAGAGACAGAAACAGACTCAGACTCAGACCAGAGACAGATACAGACACAGACACAGACACAGACTCAGAGCAGAGACAGATTCAGACACAGACTCAGAGCAGAGACAGATACAGACACAGACTCAGAGCAGAGACAGAAACAGACACAGACTCAGAGCAGAGACAGAAACAGACACAGACACAGACTCAGACCATAGACAGATACAGACACAGGCACAGACTCAGACCAGAGACAGATACAGACACAGACTCAGAGCAGAGACAGAAACAGACACAGACACAAACTCAGAGCAGAGACAGAAACAGACACAGACTAAGAGCAGAGACAAAAACAGACACAGACACAGACACAGACTCAGAGCAGAGACAGAAACAGACACACACACAGACACAGACTAAGAGCAGAAACAGACACAGACTCAGACCAGAGACAGATACAGACACAGACACAGACACAGACTCAGAGCAGAGACAGAAACAGACACACACACAGACACAGACTAAGAGCAGAAACAGACACAGACACAGACTCAGAGCAGAGACAGATACAGACACAGACACAGACTCAGAGCAGAGACAGAAACAGAAACAGAAACAGACTCAGAGCAGAGACAGAAACAGACTCAGACTCAGACCAGAGACAGATACAGAAACAGACACAGACACAGACTCAGAGCAGAGACAGAAAGAGACACAGACTCAGAGCAGAGACAGAAACAGACACAGACTCAGAGCAGAGACAGACACAGACACAGACTCAGACTCAGAGCAGAGACAGAAACAGACACAGACTCAGAGCAGAGACAGAAACAGACACAGACTCAGAGCAGAGACAGAAACAGACACAGACTCAGAGCAGAGACAGAAACAAACACAGACTCAGAGTAGAGACAGATACAGACACAGACACAGACTCAGAGCAGAGACAGAAACAAACAAAGACTCAGACTCAGAGCAGAGACAGAAACAGACACAGACTCAGAGCAGAGACAGAAACAGACACAGACACAGACTCAGAGCATAGACAGAAACAGACACAGACTCAGAGCAGAGACAGAAACAGACACAGACTCAGACCAGAGACATATACAAACACAGACACAGACACAGACTCAGAGCAGAGACAGATTCAGACACAGACTCAGAGCAGAGACAGATACAGACACAGACTCTGAGCAGAGACAGAAACAAACACAGACTCAGAGTAGAGACAGATACAGACACAGGCACAGACTCAGAGCAGAGACAGATACAGACACAGACTCAGAGCAGAGACAGAAACAGACACAGACACAAACTCAGAGCAGAGACAGAAACAGACACAGACTCAGAGCAGAGACAGAAACAGACACAGACTAAGAGCAGAGACAGAAACAGACACAGACACAGACTCAGAGCAGAGACAGAAACAGACACAAACACAGACACAGACTAAGAGCAGAAACAGACACAGACACAGACTCAGAGCAGAGACAGATACAGACACAGACTCAGAGCAGAGACAGAAACAGACACAGACACAAACTCAGAGCAGAGACAGAAACAGACACAGACTCAGAGCAGAGACAGAAACAGACACAGACTAAGAGCAGAGACAGAAACAGACACAGACACAGACTCAGAGCAGAGACAGAAACAGACACACACACAGACACAGACTAAGAGCAGAAACAGACACAGACACAGACTCAGAGCAGAGACAGATACAGACACAGACACAGACTCAGAGCAGAGACAGAAACAGAAACAGAAACAGACTCAGAGCAGAGACAGAAACAGACTCAGACTCAGACCAGAGACAGATACAGACACAGACACAGACACAGACTCAGAGCAGAGACAGATTCAGACACAGACTCAGAGCCGAGACAGAAACAGACACAGACTCAGACCAGAGACAGATACAGACACAGACACAGACACAGACTCAGAGCAGAGACAGATTCAGACACAGACTCAGAGCAGAGACAGATACAGACACAGACTCAGAGCAGAGACAGAAACAGACACAGACTCAGAGCAGAGACAGAAACAGACACAGACACAGACTCAGACCATAGACAGATACAGACACAGGCACAGACTCAGACCAGAGACAGATACAGACACAGACTCAGAGCAGAGACAGAAACAAACACAGACTCAGAGTAGAGACAGATACAGACACAGGCACAGACTCAGAGCAGAGACAGATACAGACACAGACTCAGAGCAGAGACAGAAACAGACACAGACACAGACACAGACTCAGACCAGAGACAGATACAGACACAGGCACAGACTCAGACCAGAGACAGATACAGACACAGACTCAGAGCAGAGACAGAAACAGACACAGACACAAACTCAGAGCAGAGACAGAAACAGACACAGACTCAGAGCAGAGACAGAAACAGACACAGACTAAGAGCAGAGACAGAAACAGACACAGACACAGACTCAGAGCAGAGACAGAAACAGACACACACACAGACACAGACTAAGAGCAGAAACAGACACAGACACAGACTCAGAGCAGAGACAGATACAGACACAGACACAGACTCAGAGCAGAGACAGAAACAGAAACAGAAACAGACTCAGAGCAGAGACAGAAACAGACTCAGACTCAGACCAGAGACAGATACAGACACAGACACAGACACAGACTCAGAGCAGAGACAGAAACAGACACACACACAGACACAGACTAAGAGCAGAAACAGACACAGACACAGACTCAGAGCAGAGACAGATACAGACACAGACACAGACTCAGAGCAGAGACAGAAACAGAAACAGAAACAGACTCAGAGCAGAGACAGAAACAGACTCAGACTCAGACCAGAGACAGATACAGACACAGACACAGACACAGACTCAGAGCAGAGACAGATTCAGACACAGACTCAGAGCAGAGACAGATACAGACACAGACTCAGAGCAGAGACAGAAACAAACACAGACTCAGAGTAGAGACAGATACAGACACAGGCACAGACTCAGAGCAGAGACAGATACAGACACAGACTCAGAGCAGAGACAGAAACAGACACAGACACAGACACAGACTCAGACCAGAGACAGATACAGACACAGGCACAGACTCAGACCAGAGACAGATACAGACACAGACTCAGAGCAGAGACAGAAACAGACACAGACACAAACTCAGAGCAGAGACAGAAACAGACACAGACTCAGAGCAGAGACAGAAACAGACACAGACTAAGAGCAGAGACAGAAACAGACACAGACACAGACTCAGAGCAGAGACAGAAACAGACACACACACAGACACAGACTAAGAGCAGAAACAGACACAGACACAGACTCAGAGCAGAGACAGATACAGACACAGACACAGACTCAGAGCAGAGACAGAAACAGAAACAGAAACAGACTCAGAGCAGAGACAGAAACAGACTCAGACTCAGACCAGAGACAGATACAGACACAGACACAGACACAGACTCAGAGCAGAGACAGAAACAGACACACACACAGACACAGACTAAGAGCAGAAACAGACACAGACACAGACTCAGAGCAGAGACAGATACAGACACAGACACAGACTCAGAGCAGAGACAGAAACAGAAACAGAAACAGACTCAGAGCAGAGACAGAAACAGACTCAGACTCAGACCAGAGACAGATACAGACACAGACACAGACACAGACTCAGAGCAGAGACAGATTCAGACACAGACTCAGAGCAGAGACAGATACAGACACAGACTCAGAGCAGAGACAGAAACAGACACAGACTCAGAGCAGAGACAGAAACAGACACAGACACAGACTCAGACCATAGACAGATACAGACACAGGCACAGACTCAGACCAGAGACAGATACAGACACAGACTCAGAGCAGAGACAGAAACAGACACAGACACAAACTCAGAGCAGAGACAGAAACAGACACAGACTAAGAGCAGAGACAAAAACAGACACAGACACAGACACAGACTCAGAGCAGAGACAGAAACAGACACACACACAGACACAGACTAAGAGCAGAAACAGACACAGACTCAGAGCAGAGACAGATACAGACACAGACACAGACTCAGAGCAGAGACAGAAACAGACACACACACAGACACAGACTAAGAGCAGAAACAGACACAGACACAGACTCAGAGCAGAGACAGATACAGACACAGACACAGACTCAGAGCAGAGACAGAAACAGAAACAGAAACAGACTCAGAGCAGAGACAGAAACAGACTCAGACTCAGACCAGAGACAGATACAGACACAGACACAGACACAGACTCAGAGCAGAGACAGATTCAGACACAGACTCAGAGCCGAGACAGAAACAGACACAGACTCAGACCAGAGACAGATACAGACACAGACACAGACACAGACTCAGAGCAGAGACAGATTCAGACACAGACTCAGAGCAGAGACAGATACAGACACAGACTCAGAGCAGAGACAGAAACAGACACAGACTCAGAGCAGAGACAGAAACAGACACAGACACAGACTCAGACCATAGACAGATACAGACACAGGCACAGACTCAGACCAGAGACAGATACAGACACAGACTCAGAGCAGAGACAGAAACAAACACAGACTCAGAGTAGAGACAGATACAGACACAGGCACAGACTCAGAGCAGAGACAGATACAGACACAGACTCAGAGCAGAGACAGAAACAGACACAGACACAGACACAGACTCAGACCAGAGACAGATACAGACACAGGCACAGACTCAGACCAGAGACAGATACAGACACAGACTCAGAGCAGAGACAGAAACAGACACAGACACAAACTCAGAGCAGAGACAGAAACAGACACAGACTCAGAGCAGAGACAGAAACAGACACAGACTCAGAGCAGAGACAGAAACAGACACAGACACAGACTCAGAGCATAGACAGAAACAGACACAGACTCAGAGCAGAGACAGAAACAGACACAGACTCAGACCAGAGACATATACAAACACAGACACAGACACAGACTCAGAGCAGAGACAGATTCAGACACAGACTCAGAGCAGAGACAGATACAGACACAGACTCAGAGCAGAGACAGAAACAAACACAGACTCAGAGTAGAGACAGATACAGACACAGGCACAGACTCAGAGCAGAGACAGATACAGACACAGACTCAGAGCAGAGACAGAAACAGACACAGACACAAACTCAGAGCAGAGACAGAAACAGACACAGACTCAGAGCAGAGACAGAAACAGACACAGACTAAGAGCAGAGACAGAAACAGACACAGACACAGACTCAGAGCAGAGACAGAAACAGACACACACACAGACACAGACTAAGAGCAGAAACAGACACAGACACAGACTCAGAGCAGAGACAGATACAGACACAGACTCAGAGCAGAGACAGAAACAGACACAGACACAAACTCAGAGCAGAGACAGAAACAGACACAGACTCAGAGCAGAGACAGAAACAGACACAGACTAAGAGCAGAGACAGAAACAGACACAGACACAGACTCAGAGCAGAGACAGAAACAGACACACACACAGACACAGACTAAGAGCAGAAACAGACACAGACACAGACTCAGAGCAGAGACAGATACAGACACAGACACAGACTCAGAGCAGAGACAGAAACAGAAACAGAAACAGACTCAGAGCAGAGACAGAAACAGACTCAGACTCAGACCAGAGACAGATACAGACACAGACACAGACACAGACTCAGAGCAGAGACAGATTCAGACACAGACTCAGAGCCGAGACAGAAACAGACACAGACTCAGACCAGAGACAGATACAGACACAGACACAGACACAGACTCAGAGCAGAGACAGATTCAGACACAGACTCAGAGCAGAGACAGATACAGACACAGACTCAGAGCAGAGACAGAAACAGACACAGACACAGACTCAGACCATAGACAGATACAGACACAGGCACAGACTCAGAGCAGAGACAGATACAGACACAGACTCAGAGCAGAGACAGAAACAGACACAGACACAGACACAGACTCAGACCAGAGACAGATACAGACACAGGCACAGACTCAGACCAGAGACAGATACAGACACAGACTCAGAGCAGAGACAGAAACAGACACAGACACAAACTCAGAGCAGAGACAGAAACAGACACAGACTCAGAGCAGAGACAGAAACAGACACAGACTAAGAGCAGAGACAGAAACAGACACAGACACAGACTCAGAGCAGAGACAGAAACAGACACACACACAGACACAGACTAAGAGCAGAAACAGACACAGACACAGACTCAGAGCAGAGACAGATACAGACACAGACACAGACTCAGAGCAGAGACAGAAACAGAAACAGAAACAGACTCAGAGCAGAGACAGAAACAGACTCAGACTCAGACCAGAGACAGATACAGACACAGACACAGACACAGACTCAGAGCAGAGACAGAAACAGACACACACACAGACACAGACTAAGAGCAGAAACAGACACAGACACAGACTCAGAGCAGAGACAGATACAGACACAGACACAGACTCAGAGCAGAGACAGAAACAGAAACAGAAACAGACTCAGAGCAGAGACAGAAACAGACTCAGACTCAGACCAGAGACAGATACAGACACAGACACAGACACAGACTCAGAGCAGAGACAGATTCAGACACAGACTCAGAGCAGAGACAGATACAGACACAGACTCAGAGCAGAGACAGAAACAAACACAGACTCAGAGTAGAGACAGATACAGACACAGGCACAGACTCAGAGCAGAGACAGATACAGACACAGACTCAGAGCAGAGACAGAAACAGACACAGACACAGACACAGACTCAGACCAGAGACAGATACAGACACAGGCACAGACTCAGACCAGAGACAGATACAGACACAGACTCAGAGCAGAGACAGAAACAGACACAGACACAAACTCAGAGCAGAGACAGAAACAGACACAGACTCAGAGCAGAGACAGAAACAGACACAGACTAAGAGCAGAGACAGAAACAGACACAGACACAGACTCAGAGCAGAGACAGAAACAGACACACACACAGACACAGACTAAGAGCAGAAACAGACACAGACACAGACTCAGAGCAGAGACAGATACAGACACAGACACAGACTCAGAGCAGAGACAGAAACAGAAACAGAAACAGACTCAGAGCAGAGACAGAAACAGACTCAGACTCAGACCAGAGACAGATACAGACACAGACACAGACACAGACTCAGAGCAGAGACAGAAACAGACACACACACAGACACAGACTAAGAGCAGAAACAGACACAGACACAGACTCAGAGCAGAGACAGATACAGACACAGACACAGACTCAGAGCAGAGACAGAAACAGAAACAGAAACAGACTCAGAGCAGAGACAGAAACAGACTCAGACTCAGACCAGAGACAGATACAGACACAGACACAGACACAGACTCAGAGCAGAGACAGATTCAGACACAGACTCAGAGCAGAGACAGATACAGACACAGACTCAGAGCAGAGACAGAAACAGACACAGACTCAGAGCAGAGACAGAAACAGACACAGACACAGACTCAGACCATAGACAGATACAGACACAGGCACAGACTCAGACCAGAGACAGATACAGACACAGACTCAGAGCAGAGACAGAAACAGACACAGACACAAACTCAGAGCAGAGACAGAAACAGACACAGACTAAGAGCAGAGACAAAAACAGACACAGACACAGACACAGACTCAGAGCAGAGACAGAAACAGACACACACACAGACACAGACTAAGAGCAGAAACAGACACAGACTCAGAGCAGAGACAGATACAGACACAGACACAGACTCAGAGCAGAGACAGAAACAGACACACACACAGACACAGACTAAGAGCAGAAACAGACACAGACACAGACTCAGAGCAGAGACAGATACAGACACAGACACAGACTCAGAGCAGAGACAGAAACAGAAACAGAAACAGACTCAGAGCAGAGACAGAAACAGACTCAGACTCAGACCAGAGACAGATACAGACACAGACACAGACACAGACTCAGAGCAGAGACAGATTCAGACACAGACTCAGAGCCGAGACAGAAACAGACACAGACTCAGACCAGAGACAGATACAGACACAGACACAGACACAGACTCAGAGCAGAGACAGATTCAGACACAGACTCAGAGCAGAGACAGATACAGACACAGACTCAGAGCAGAGACAGAAACAGACACAGACTCAGAGCAGAGACAGAAACAGACACAGACACAGACTCAGACCATAGACAGATACAGACACAGGCACAGACTCAGACCAGAGACAGATACAGACACAGACTCAGAGCAGAGACAGAAACAAACACAGACTCAGAGTAGAGACAGATACAGACACAGGCACAGACTCAGAGCAGAGACAGATACAGACACAGACTCAGAGCAGAGACAGAAACAGACACAGACACAGACACAGACTCAGACCAGAGACAGATACAGACACAGGCACAGACTCAGACCAGAGACAGATACAGACACAGACTCAGAGCAGAGACAGAAACAGACACAGACACAAACTCAGAGCAGAGACAGAAACAGACACAGACTCAGAGCAGAGACAGAAACAGACACAGACTCAGAGCAGAGACAGAAACAGACACAGACACAGACTCAGAGCATAGACAGAAACAGACACAGACTCAGAGCAGAGACAGAAACAGACACAGACTCAGACCAGAGACATATACAAACACAGACACAGACACAGACTCAGAGCAGAGACAGATTCAGACACAGACTCAGAGCAGAGACAGATACAGACACAGACTCAGAGCAGAGACAGAAACAAACACAGACTCAGAGTAGAGACAGATACAGACACAGGCACAGACTCAGAGCAGAGACAGATACAGACACAGACTCAGAGCAGAGACAGAAACAGACACAGACACAAACTCAGAGCAGAGACAGAAACAGACACAGACTCAGAGCAGAGACAGAAACAGACACAGACTAAGAGCAGAGACAGAAACAGACACAGACACAGACTCAGAGCAGAGACAGAAACAGACACACACACAGACACAGACTAAGAGCAGAAACAGACACAGACACAGACTCAGAGCAGAGACAGATACAGACACAGACTCAGAGCAGAGACAGAAACAGACACAGACACAAACTCAGAGCAGAGACAGAAACAGACACAGACTAAGAGCAGAGACAGAAACAGACACAGACACAGACTCAGAGCAGAGACAGAAACAGACACACACACAGACACAGACTAAGAGCAGAAACAGACACAGACACAGACTCAGAGCAGAGACAGATACAGACACAGACACAGACTCAGAGCAGAGACAGAAACAGAAACAGAAACAGACTCAGAGCAGAGACAGAAACAGACTCAGACTCAGACCAGAGACAGATACAGACACAGACACAGACACAGACTCAGAGCAGAGACAGATTCAGACACAGACTCAGAGCCGAGACAGAAACAGACACAGACTCAGACCAGAGACAGATACAGACACAGACACAGACACAGACTCAGAGCAGAGACAGATTCAGACACAGACTCAGAGCAGAGACAGATACAGACACAGACTCAGAGCAGAGACAGAAACAGACACAGACACAGACTCAGACCATAGACAGATACAGACACAGGCACAGACTCAGACCAGAGACAGATACAGACACAGACTCAGAGCAGAGACAGAAACAAACACAGACTCAGAGTAGAGACAGATACAGACACAGGCACAGACTCAGAGCAGAGACAGATACAGACACAGACTCAGAGCAGAGACAGAAACAGACACAGACACAGACACAGACTCAGACCAGAGACAGATACAGACACAGGCACAGACTCAGACCAGAGACAGATACAGACACAGACTCAGAGCAGAGACAGAAACAGACACAGACACAAACTCAGAGCAGAGACAGAAACAGACACAGACTCAGAGCAGAGACAGAAACAGACACAGACTAAGAGCAGAGACAGAAACAGACACAGACACAGACTCAGAGCAGAGACAGAAACAGACACACACACAGACACAGACTAAGAGCAGAAACAGACACAGACACAGACTCAGAGCAGAGACAGATACAGACACAGACACAGACTCAGAGCAGAGACAGAAACAGAAACAGAAACAGACTCAGAGCAGAGACAGAAACAGACTCAGACTCAGACCAGAGACAGATACAGACACAGACACAGACACAGACTCAGAGCAGAGACAGAAACAGACACACACACAGACACAGACTAAGAGCAGAAACAGACACAGACACAGACTCAGAGCAGAGACAGATACAGACACAGACACAGACTCAGAGCAGAGACAGAAACAGAAACAGAAACAGACTCAGAGCAGAGACAGAAACAGACTCAGACTCAGACCAGAGACAGATACAGACACAGACACAGACACAGACTCAGAGCAGAGACAGATTCAGACACAGACTCAGAGCAGAGACAGATACAGACACAGACTCAGAGCAGAGACAGAAACAGACACAGACTCAGAGCAGAGACAGAAACAGACACAGACACAGACTCAGACCATAGACAGATACAGACACAGGCACAGACTCAGACCAGAGACAGATACAGACACAGACTCAGAGCAGAGACAGAAACAGACACAGACACAAACTCAGAGCAGAGACAGAAACAGACACAGACTAAGAGCAGAGACAAAAACAGACACAGACACAGACACAGACTCAGAGCAGAGACAGAAACAGACACACACACAGACACAGACTAAGAGCAGAAACAGACACAGACTCAGAGCAGAGACAGATACAGACACAGACACAGACTCAGAGCAGAGACAGAAACAGACACACACACAGACACAGACTAAGAGCAGAAACAGACACAGACACAGACTCAGAGCAGAGACAGATACAGACACAGACTCAGAGCAGAGACAGATACAGACACAGACTCAGAGCAGAGACAGAAACAGACTCAGACTCAGACCAGAGACAGATACAGACACAGACACAGACACAGACTCAGAGCAGAGACAGATTCAGACACAGACTCAGAGCCGAGACAGAAACAGACACAGACTCAGACCAGAGACAGATACAGACACAGACACAGACACAGACTCAGAGCAGAGACAGATTCAGACACAGACTCAGAGCAGAGACAGATACAGACACAGACTCAGAGCAGAGACAGAAACAGACACAGACTCAGAGCAGAGACAGAAACAGACACAGACACAGACTCAGACCATAGACAGATACAGACACAGGCACAGACTCAGACCAGAGACAGATACAGACACAGACTCAGAGCAGAGACAGAAACAAACACAGACTCAGAGTAGAGACAGATACAGACACAGGCACAGACTCAGAGCAGAGACAGATACAGACACAGACTCAGAGCAGAGACAGAAACAGACACAGACACAGACACAGACTCAGACCAGAGACAGATACAGACACAGGCACAGACTCAGACCAGAGACAGATACAGACACAGACTCAGAGCAGAGACAGAAACAGACACAGACACAAACTCAGAGCAGAGACAGAAACAGACACAGACTCAGAGCAGAGACAGAAACAGACACAGACTAAGAGCAGAGACAGAAACAGACACAGACACAGACTCAGAGCAGAGACAGAAACAGACACACACACAGACACAGACTAAGAGCAGAAACAGACACAGACACAGACTCAGAGCAGAGACAGATACAGACACAGACACAGACTCAGAGCAGAGACAGAAACAGAAACAGAAACAGACTCAGAGCAGAGACAGAAACAGACTCAGACTCAGACCAGAGACAGATACAGACACAGACACAGACACAGACTCAGAGCAGAGACAGATTCAGACACAGACTCAGAGCAGAGACAGATACAGACACAGACTCAGAGCAGAGACAGAAACAGACACAGACTCAGAGCAGAGACAGAAACAGACACAGACACAGACTCAGACCATAGACAGATACAGACACAGGCACAGACTCAGACCAGAGACAGATACAGACACAGACTCAGAGCAGAGACAGAAACAGACACAGACACAAACTCAGAGCAGAGACAGAAACAGACACAGACTAAGAGCAGAGACAAAAACAGACACAGACACAGACACAGACTCAGAGCAGAGACAGAAACAGACACACACACAGACACAGACTAAGAGCAGAAACAGACACAGACTCAGAGCAGAGACAGATACAGACACAGACACAGACTCAGAGCAGAGACAGAAACAGAAACAGAAACAGACTCAGAGCAGAGACAGAAACAGACTCAGACTCAGTGCGGAGACAGATACAGACTCGGGTGCAGAGACAGACATAGAGACAGACTCAGACTCAGAGTAGAGAGATACAGATACAGACACGGACACAGACACAGACACAGAGCAGAGACAGAAACAGACACAGACACAGACACAGACTAAGAGCAGAGACAGAAACAGACACAGAAACAGACTCAGAGCAGAGACAGATACAGACACAGACACAGACTCAGAGCAGAGACAGAAACAGACACAGACTCAGAGCAGAGACAGAAACAGACACAGACACAGACTCAGAGCAGAGACAGAAAGAGACACAGACTCAGAGCAGAGACAGAAACAGACACAGACTCAGAGCAGAGACAGAAACAGACACAGACACAGACTCAGAGCATAGACAGAAACAGACACAGACTCAGAGCAGAGACAGAAACAGACACAGACTCAGACCAGAGACATATACAAACACAGACACAGACACAGACTCAGAGCAGAGACAGATTCAGACACAGACTCAGAGCAGAGACAGATACAGACACAGACTCAGAGCAGAGACAGAAACAAACACAGACTCAGAGTAGAGACAGATACAGACACAGGCACAGACTCAGAGCAGAGACAGATACAGACACAGACTCAGAGCAGAGACAGAAACAGACACAGACACAGACTCAGACCAGAGACAGATACAGACACAGGCACAGACTCAGACCAGAGACAGATACAGACACAGACTCAGAGCAGAGACAGAAACAGACACAGACACAAACTCAGAGCAGAGACAGAAACAGACACAGACTCAGAGCAGAGACAGAAACAGACACAGACTAAGAGCAGAGACAGAAACAGACACAGACACAGACTCAGAGCAGAGACAGAAACAGACACACACACAGACACAGACTAAGAGCAGAAACAGACACAGACACAGACTCAGAGCAGAGACAGATACAGACACAGACACAGACTCAGAGCAGAGACAGAAACAGAAACAGAAACAGACTCAGAGCAGAGACAGAACCAGACTCAGACTCAGACCAGAGACAGATACAGACACAGACACAGACACAGACTCAGAGCAGAGACAGATTCAGACACAGACTCAGAGCCGAGACAGAAACCGACACAGACTCAGACCAGAGACAGATACAGACACAGACACAGACACAGACTCAGAGCAGAGACAGATTCAGACACAGACTCAGAGCAGAGACAGATACAGACACAGACTCAGAGCAGAGACAGAAACAGACACAGACTCAGAGCAGAGACAGATACAGACACAGACTCAGAGCAGAGACAGAAACAGACACAGACTCAGAGCAGAGACAGAAACAGACACAGACACAGACTCAGACCATAGACAGATACAGACACAGGCACAGACTCAGACCAGAGACAGATACAGACACAGACTCAGAGCAGAGACAGAAACAGACACAGACACAAACTCAGAGCAGAGACAGAAACAGACACAGACTAAGAGCAGAGACAAAAACAGACACAGACACAGACACAGACTCAGAGCAGAGACAGAAACAGACACACACACAGACACAGACTAAGAGCAGAAACAGACACAGACTCAGAGCAGAGACAGATACAGACACAGACACAGACTCAGAGCAGAGACAGAAACAGAAACAGAAACAGACTCAGAGCAGAGACAGAAACAGACTCAGACTCAGTGCGGAGACAGATACAGACTCGGGTGCAGAGACAGACATAGAGACAGACTCAGACTCAGAGTAGAGAGATACAGATACAGACACGGACACAGACACAGACACAGACACAGAGCAGAGACAGAAACAGACACAGACACAGACTAAGAGCAGAGACAGAAACAGACACAGAAACAGACTCAGAGCAGAGACAGATACAGACACAGACACAGACTCAGAGCAGAGACAGAAACAGACACAGACTCAGAGCAGAGACAGAAACAGACACAGACACAGACTCAGAGCAGAGACAGAAAGAGACACAGACTCAGAGCAGAGACAGAAACAGACACAGACTCAGAGCAGAGACAGAAACAGACACAGACACAGACTCAGAGCATAGACAGAAACAGACACAGACTCAGAGCAGAGACAGAAACAGACACAGACTCAGACCAGAGACATATACAAACACAGACACAGACACAGACTCAGAGCAGAGACAGATTCAGACACAGACTCAGAGCAGAGACAGATACAGACACAGACTCAGAGCAGAGACAGAAACAAACACAGACTCAGAGTAGAGACAGATACAGACACAGGCACAGACTCAGAGCAGAGACAGATACAGACACAGACTCAGAGCAGAGACAGAAACAGACACAGACACAGACTCAGACCAGAGACAGATACAGACACAGGCACAGACTCAGACCAGAGACAGATACAGACACAGACTCAGAGCAGAGACAGAAACAGACACAGACACAAACTCAGAGCAGAGACAGAAACAGACACAGACTCAGAGCAGAGACAGAAACAGACACAGACTAAGAGCAGAGACAGAAACAGACACAGACACAGACTCAGAGCAGAGACAGAAACAGACACACACACAGACACAGACTAAGAGCAGAAACAGACACAGACACAGACTCAGAGCAGAGACAGATACAGACACAGACACAGACTCAGAGCAGAGACAGAAACAGAAACAGAAACAGACTCAGAGCAGAGACAGAACCAGACTCAGACTCAGACCAGAGACAGATACAGACACAGACACAGACACAGACTCAGAGCAGAGACAGATTCAGACACAGACTCAGAGCCGAGACAGAAACCGACACAGACTCAGACCAGAGACAGATACAGACACAGACACAGACACAGACTCAGAGCAGAGACAGATTCAGACACAGACTCAGAGCAGAGACAGATACAGACACAGACTCAGAGCAGAGACAGAAACAGACACAGACTCAGAGCAGAGACAGAAACAGACACAGACACAGACTCAGACCATAGACAGATACAGACACAGGCACAGACTCAGACCAGAGACAGATACAGACACAGACTCAGAGCAGAGACAGAAACAGACACAGACACAAACTCAGAGCAGAGACAGAAACAGACACAGACACAGACACAGACTCAGAGCAGAGACAGAAACAGACACACACACAGACACAGACTAAGAGCAGAAACAGACACAGACACAGACTCAGAGCAGAGACAGATACAGACACAGACACAGACGCAGAGACAGAAACAGAAACAGAAACAGACTCAGAGCAGAGACAGAAACAGACTCAGACTCAGTGCGGAGACAGATACAGACTCAGGTGCAGAGACAGACATAGAGACAGACTCAGACTCAGAGTAGAGAGATACAGATACAGACACGGACACAGAAATAGACTCCGACTTAGAGCAGAGACAGAAACAGACTCAGGGGCAACGATAGGACCAGTTGTTGGACATTGTTGGAGATGTCTGAGGCCATATATGCTGCGCCACATATGACCAAGAAGGTCAAGTTTGACAGAGGTGAGATGGAGGAGAGGATTATGGATATCCATGTCAGTGCAGACACCCTGAGAGACGATGATTTTATCTTATTTGATTAGGATCCAATCCAAGAGAATTCCAAGAGTCCTTAAACATTAAAATACCATTTATAATACGAACACACTTTCACATATAACACACTATTACAAACATACATAATATACTAGCATAATGACCCAATAAATACTACATCTAAAAAATATTGATTCTTCATCTCCTATAATCCCACAACATTTCTATATACTATATTTAAATAGTTTTTAAATAATGTTTACATTTATATATTGAAAGGTTTCTATTTGCTCAGTTAAATTATTCAATTTCTGTATTGCTCTAAATCGAAATGTTATTTTGCCTATTTCTCTTTTCTGTCTGGATAACACATAGATGGTGGACAATCTACTCCTAGTATTTACTGAATACCGTTGTAAATAGAACTTGGCCGTTTTAAATTATGTATATTATAAAATAAAATAAGCATGTTTTTTTCAATTACCTTGTCGATTGATGATCAACCAAGAACACTGCGCATGACTGCAACAGAAGAACCATATCTCCACCTTAAAACAATCCTTGCTGCTTTGTTCTGTGCATTCTGCAGCCTCCTAACTTCACCTAATGATGCAGTTCCCCAGACCACAGAACAGTAGTTCACCTGACTCTCAATTAATGCTTGTGTTATTTGCTGAATAATTTTCCCTGGTAAATATTTAGCTATCCTTCTGATTATGCATGCTGTTTTAATATATATTTTTTTACATAGATTAGTTATTTGAGACGACCATGATAAGCAGTTGTCTAGCTGCACTCCCAATAGTTTGGTTTCTGCCACTTCTTCAATTTGTACTCCTCCCATATTTAATTGTATCCCATGCTGTTTTGGCCTTTTCCTAGTTGAACAGTGTTTAAAATGATGATTAAATGACTGAACAAATCATTTTAAATTGAACTGTAACTAAGTAAACTTATACTTTGTTTTATTATATCTGATTAACAAAATGAGTTCATAAGAAGGGATTGTGTGACACGGACAAGGAGTAATTAAAGTTAATGAACACCATTCCAACTAGGAAGAAACAAATGGGTTGTGGACTGTGTAAACAGATAAGGTCGTTAACCTATGGTTGAACCTACAGAAACTTAGCTCTGGGGTTTTTAGATAAGACAGTGAGTGCATTCCTAGGTTTTCTGTTAATTAGAACTGTCAGCTCAGTGGTGATTGATAATGTTGAGGGGTCAAAAGTTACCTGGGAGTGTGTTAGTAAGTTAGAATTAACTTTTCACCTCACTTTGTCCCGGTCGAGGGGAGGGGATTCTGTTAAAGCAATGAAATGACGTCACGATCTGTATATAAACTGTTGCTTGTGGTTAAGTGGCAGCGCGCTCCGAGAATAAATTCTGTTACCTATTATTGAAAAGACTGGTCTCCATCTATTTTATGCAAACAAGAATCTTACAAATTCTCATAAAATAGATTAAGGGTTTTCAATTAATGAAAGCACATTGGCATAATTACATTACAGTAACAACAGACCAACATAACTTCGGTTTTCTTGTTGTTTAAAACAAGTTTGTTTTGGCAAACCCACTTCCTGATATTCTCCAAATCTCCTTGTAAAGCCTGCTGTACCTGTTGAAACCTTGTTGCATAAATTGTAGTATCATCTGCAAATATAGTAGATTGAGTTTCAACCAAGGCATAGGGAAGGTCATTGGTATATATTAAATAAAGAAGTGGCCCATGGCAGAGGCCCTATGGTATTCCACAGTTTAACCAATTAGGGGAAGAAAAATAACCATTGATGTAGGTGGACTGTTTCCTGTCAGTTAGATATGACTGTACCCAATTCAATGCTACCTCCTTAAAACCATAATGCATTAATTTTGTTTAAATTATTTCATGATCCACTAAATCAAATGCTGCACTGAAATCTAAAAATAGTACACCTACAAATGTGCCATTATCCATAGCATTGAGCCACTGATCAGTCAAGTCAACCAATGCAGTGGTAGTGGAATGGTTTTTGCGATAAGCATGCTGATTGGCTGTAATCGGACCAGCACCAAGAGAGAGACAGCAGACACTGTTCCTAATAATGGACCAGGAGACCAGCAAACAGGTAACACACACACACACACACACACAATCTTGTACAGCTAACCCAGCTACAGACTGAGAGAGATTTTATTAGCGGTAGGCCTACCAGTCTCACTGAGTAAAGCTACAGTAATACATTTATCTCATACACTCTATAGTGTGTTTGTATTCTTTCGTTAAATCTTCAGTGTGATATTATGGCTGAACTCAAATGGACTGGTTGATAAAATACAAGTATTTATGGGAAAGTTTGAAAGGGGTATTTTGTTCTTAAATGATGTAAATGATGTAATGGTAGAGTTATGTCCTTCATGGAGTTATCAAAATTGTACCGGAAGGTCTGCTCAATCCAAGAGTACAACCAATTGATTACAGCAATACCCCAAAAATGGAGAAGGCAGTTGGCAGCGAGAGGAGGTAGTGAACTGGTCTGTCTGCCCAATATAAAGGATCAAAACTGGCAGAGGAATAAAAATAGCATAAATAGGAAAGTATACCAGTTTCATTTGAGGACCAAGATGTTGACAACTGTGTAATACAGATCGCAAAATAGCTGGGAAGAGATTTTTGATGTTGTCATAATCGTCAATAGGAACGGACCAAGGCGCAGCGTGAATAGAGTTCCACATACTTTATTACACCGTGAAACTACAAAAAACAAGAAACATATGGTCAGGGCGTGACAGATGTTCCGATTTCGTGGTACAGGGTGTATGAGTTGATATATAAAACAACACAAGATTCAAGACTTCGTGCTTTTCAGTTCAAATTATGATATAGAATTCTTGCCACCAACAAAATGTTTAATATTTGGGGCATAAAATCATTGATGCTGTGCAGATTTTGTTGTCAGGATAATGGAATCAATAGACCATTTATTTTGGTATTGCCCTCAGGTAGCCTGTTTCTGGTCTCAGTTTCAGGAATGGCTGAAAATGCATAACATTGATCTAAAATTTACCCTGGAAATAGTACTGTTAGGAGATCTGGAGAGACCGGGTCACTCAATAACTAATATACTAATACTCTTAGTAGAAGTATTTATCTTCAACACGCAATCTGTAGATTCTATTCAATTAGATAGATTGAAATTGTACATTAAACATCATAGTATAGTTGAAAGATAAGTGTTGCGAGGGACACGAAGTGGGTGGCCAGCAGAGATAGATGGGATGGGCGGAGGGAAGCTGAGGGTTGGTATGTGGAATTGGAGACAAGTGGGAGTGGAGTTGCTGTGTGAGAGAGAGAATCATGGTCAAAAGATAAAGGAAAAAAAGTCATAATAAAAGTACATTTGAATGACACTAAGTGGCAGTGTTTTTACAACTAATGCCGGTTTGCCTGAGGCTGATGCCGTTGCAGGTGTTTGTACACACGCATATACACACACTCTCATTCAAGTAAACACATACAAGAACACACACATACATGTAATATTGACAGACATGCACACAAACATATAAAGTAGGCATTGCTGTTATGATTTCAGTTGTCCTTGATGTCCTTTGTTTTAAATGTGTAATTGTAAGAGAGAGAGAGAGAGAGAGAGAGAGAGAGAGAGAGAGAGAGAGAGAGAGAGAGAGAGACAGAGACAGAGACAGAGAGTTTTTTTTTTTTTTGAGTTTTTATAAAACCTTTATTTTTTACTCAAATGTTAACATAAAATAATGACACACTGCCTTTTCAGAAATAAAACAACAAATGTAATTCCTAAACAAAAATAAATACATAACATATACATTCAACTTATTTCAGCAGCAAAAAATAATTTCCCCTCCTCTACAAAACAAAGCGCTCCTTCGTAGGCCCACTTCTCCTCAAATAATAGGAGATCTTTTACAGCTGAAAAGAACTCAAAATCTACTTTTATTCTTGCTTTCACTAAACCTTTAAAAACACATCTTACATCCTGCCCATATCCCGTTTCTATCTTATGTTTCCTACTCAGAAAAATTGACATCTTAGCTTGTCCCAAAACAAAATTTAACATTTGACATTTTCTTTTCTGTTGTTTACTATAATGAAACCCCAAAATAAAAACAGTGTTATTGAAAAACTCCCCTACAGCTTTAAACAAAGATTCCAGCATTTCGAATAGAGGTTTTATCCTCTCACACTCCATAAAACAGTGAAAAATGGTTTCTCTTATATTACAAAAAGGACATCCATCTCTAACATCTGAGTTAATAACAGATACAAAAGCATTAACTGCAATGATGCCATGTAAAACCCTCCATTGCATATCACCAGTACCCTTTTGTAACGGTGGTTTGTACAGTGCTCTCCATGCTGGCTTTACCTTGTCATCAATGCCCAATTTTACCCTCCATGGAGTATCTTTTCTATTTTTCAATTTATCTTTATTCAACACCTTGACACACCCTCTATACAATTCCTTCCCATTCACCTCATCCAAACCCACCTCCTCCAACCCTCTCAAATCCAGCAATAACGCCTTTCTTTCTGACTCTGGGATATTTGGTGTAATCCCTAGTTTTGGAAATGAGACGTCTTCATCTTGCACAATCTTCTTTTGGCTACTAAGCATACCCCATTCTTCCGCTGACAGAGCCTTCCTACAGCTCCCCAGCATTTGTCCGACAATCCTTTCCGACCTCATCCCCAAATGTTCTGCCATCCGTCTTCTATCCATTAAGGCGGGCCCAGCCATGGCCATTAACTGTCTTAAGGTGATGATTTTCCCCTTCACCAGAATCTTGGAGAAATGTGGAACAGCTGCAGTTGTACAGTCCAGTCTTGCCCCATACACCAGAGGTTCCTCCAACAGCCAATGCACTGACTCCGCTGAAGTTCTTCTGGACACCTTCATTACGCTCCACACTCTGAGAAGGCCTCTGTAAAACGGAGGTACTCCCTCCCTAGAAATCTGGCTACTATCAACCAGAAATAAAGCCTTCTTTAAACCTAATCCTCCAACCCGCTGTAATATAAGACCTGCCACCCCTCTCCACACCACATTTTCCGGTCCATAAAGCAACCTTTGAATAAACTGAAACCGGAAAGCAGCAGCCCTACTAGCAAGATGTACAAGACCTTGTCCCCCCTCCTCTTTTGACAAATACAAAACACTTTGTGGAACCCAGTGATATTTATCCCAAAAGAAATCCACAATAATTGCCTGTATCTTAGCCAGAAGGCCAGATGGTGGTTCTAAAACTGACAACCGATGCCACAGTGCAGATGCAATCACATTGTTAACTATAATAGTACGCCCCCTATATGACATACGAGATAGTAACCAACGCCATCTCCTCATCCTCCCTTCCACCATTTCAACCACCCCACTCCAATTTTTTTCCATAGTCCCCTCATCTCCTAGGTACACTCCAAGATACTTAAAACCTCCCTTACACCATTCTAGCCCCCCTGGCAAAGCCATGATCCCCCCAGACCATTCTCCAATCTGTAAAGCACAACTCTTTTCCCAATTTACCTTTGCAGAGGATATTCCCCTAAAACGATCAACCATTAGACTCAAACTATCCACCTCCGCTTGATTTTTCACTAGCACAACTACATCATCAGCATAGGCTGAAAGACGAATAGGAGGAATATCCTCTGAAAGGCACACCCCTGCAATACGACTTCTAATGCTATTTAGTAGTGGCTCTATAGCAATAGCATATAACATCCCTGACATAGAACATCCCTGCCTAATACCTCTACACACTTTAAAAGGAGCACTCAAACCACCGTTAACTTTCAATACACTTTCAATGTCACCATATATCACCTTTATCATGGCAATAAAACCAGAGCTGAACCCAAACGCTTCAAACGTGTGCCATAAATATTGATGTTCAACTCGGTCAAATGCCTTTTCCTGATCAATTGAAATTAGACCAGCATCCAACCCAATAGCCCTAGAGACGTCCAAAAAATCACGAATCAGAGAAATGTTATCCCCTATCTGCCTGCCAGGAACACAGTAGGACTGATCCGTATGTATGATTTGCCCCATCACCTCCCTCAGCCTGTTGGACAAAGCCTTTGACAATATTTTATAATCAGTACACAATAAAGCCACCGGCCTCCAGTTCTTCACCTCCCTCGGGTCACCCTTTTTAGGCAGTAGGGTGAGGACAGCCCTTCTGCAGCTTATTGGTAGTAACCCTCCGGTTAAACTATCATTAGCTACTTCTAACCAATCCTCTCCCAACATAGCCCAAAAATACTTAAAAAAGTCAACGGGAAGCCCATCAATGCCTGGTGCCCTTCCATTTTCCATTCCTTTTAATGCAGTGTATAAATCCTGCAAAGACAATGGTTGCTCAAGCTCAACCTGAGCTTCTGCAGGCACCTTTGGGAGCCCATCAAAGAACTGCTGTGTCACTGTTTTGTCCTCTTTGTACTCACACTTGTAGAGCTCAGCATAGAACTCTACTGCCCTCTTTCTAATTTCACTAGGGCTAGTGAGCTCTTGTCCAACAGCTGATTTGAGACAATGAATAATTTTTCTTTGTCCATTCTTTTTCTCTAAACCAAAGAAAAATTTGGATGAGGCATCCATTTCAGATATGCCCTGAAATGTACTTCTCACCAATGCCCCCTGTGCTCTGATACCCAGCAGATCTGCCAATGCAGCTTTTCTCCTCTTGAGGGCCTGAGTATGGCCTCGATCTCCTGTGGTCTCAACCAACGTCATGAGTTCCACTATTTCAATCTCTAGGGCTTTCATTGATCTGGTGATATCCTTGGTGACATTCCTCGTGTATTGATTACAAAATTGTTGAATCTGGATTTTCCCTATATCCCACCATTGTTGAAGGGATACAAAACTGGCCTTTTGAGACCTCCACCTCTCCCAAAAAAAACTGAAACAATTCCTGAAGTGAGCATCACTCAATAAAGTTATATTAAAATGCCAGTATGCGCTTTTAGGTTTTACATCGTTAATGAACACCACCTCTGTTATTAAACAATGATCAGAAAATCCCACTGGAGTTATCACACTTGATTTACAGACCTGAGATTGATGCTCAAAAACATAAAACCTATCTAACCTGGCCATAGAGATGATGTTCTCTCTCACATGCGCCCAGGTGTACTGCCTTGTTCCTCCATGTTGACTCCTCCAAATATCACACAGTTCATTTGTTACAATAAGGCGTTTTAAAAACGTCCTTGAGGCTATATGAGGTTCTTGGTGATTTCTATCTAAATCACTAACTGTGCAGTTAAAATCCCCAGCAATAAACAAATAATCTTCTTTGTTACATTTCTCAATGGTATTTGATAATGTCTCTAAAAAACATACCCTCTCAACTGTCACCACTGGGGCATATACATTTATCAGACACATATTGATGTTTTCATACCTTGCTCTAACTTTTAATAACCTCCCCTCAACTACCTCTTCAACCTCATATGACAAAGGCAAAAACCCTTTTGAGAACAAGATAACCACAACCCCACTTTTTGAGTTTTTATGACTACACACCACTGTCCCCCCCACTCCTGTTGCCACATAACTTCATTTTCCAAATTACTATGCGTTTCTTGTAGAAAAATTATGTCACTTCCCTTTCCCCTCATTAACTCGTACACCATGGCTCTTTTTTTAACATCTCTTGCCCCATTTACGTTTAAAGAAGAGATCTTAAAACTGCTCATGGATAAGAAAAAAATACAGAGGAAGATACAGCCACCACATCTCTTTACAGAGTTAAAACTGCAACTGAACTCTTTCATTTTCTTTAGAATTTGCATCACTTATTACTCTCGTGACCACTTTCTTGAGTCTAGCAATTTCAGGGCTTTTCAAACCTCCCCCTGTAATTTTTGACATCAGAAACTTTGCTGATTCAATAAACAATTCACGTTCAGGGAAAAAATCAGTTACATTGTAATCCTGCATATATTTCTTCCCTTTTGTCAACTTCAGAAATTGACGTATCTTCTCAATCCCATACCTCCCTTCCACCCCATCTATCTCACTATATTGTTGTGACGCGTCAGATGACTCACTCTCGCTATCCTCCCCAGAAGAAAACCCCATCTCTACAACCTGTTCATCTTCACCTGATTTATCCATCTCTACCTTTCTCTTAGAATTAGACCCTTCACCACCCCTTAAATTCTTCCTTTTACTCCTCGGTATTTTGAAAACATCCGCTTCCTTTTCCGTTATTTCAATCTCCTCTTGACCTCCAATTTCATTTAACAGCACCACCTCAGCGACAGCAGTCGCAATCTCACCTAGTGTTTCCCCTCCCTCTTTGTTCTGATCTACCACAATTGCCCCCGTATCCACAATGCCTTCCTCTCCTACTTTTCCAACCACATCTGCCCACCTTCTCTCTTCCCCTACACCTGTAGTATTTTCATCCCTTCGCTGTGGTACGTTAGTTGCACCCGCACTAAAGCTACTACCAGGCTCAGCGCGTTCATTCTCGGGACAATTACGCACCAAATGCCCCTCTCTTCCACATCCAAAACATTTCATTGATTCAGTAGATGCATAGAAGACATAATCAAATCCATCAATCTTAAAACTAAACGCTAAATTCAGTTCATCTCCTTCCTTTTTTAAAATCATATGCACTTGTCTCCTATGAGACACGACATGTTTCAACAACGGAGATTTGCATCCAAAAAGAACCTTCTTTATTGTAGATACGATTTGACCATGACGAGATAACTCTCGCTCTAACACTTCATCTCTAACAAATGGTGGCACGTTAGAAAGCATAACTTTCTTCGCCGGATTCATAAGCGGAAATACCGGCGTCTGTGTCTCCCGCAACACAACACCCCTCTCAACTATCTTATTCACCTTTTCAATTGAATCTAAGAATATCACTACAGCGCTATTCATCCTTGAGGCTGATTTGATGCTATCATACCCAATGATAGCACCCACAGCCAAGCTACATTCTTCCACTGAACACCCAGCCGCAGCAGGAATTTTTACTCCATGCCTCCGACTAAGTTTTTCAAACTCTACATTTCAGCGAGTGGCCATTGCAACCAGCCCCACCCGCTGGTTGTGCCCTCGCGAAAAACCAACCTCAAAGATCCCACCACCCCTATACGTGCTTAGTGATAGTTAAACAATATACCCTTAAAACAACTAAACTAATCAATATATATATATGTACATACCAAAACCCAATAGAGTGAAAAGAAATTTCATTCGCGCTCACAAACACTCTGCTTGACGACTCACTCCCAGCATGCACTCCGACGAGAGAGAGAGAGAGAGAGAGAGAGAGAGAGAGAGACAGACAGAGAGAGAGAGAGTGACAGAGACAGAGAGAGAGAGAGAGAGAGAGAGAGAGACAGAGAGAGAGAGAGAGAGAGAGAGAGAGAGAGAGAGAGAGAGGGAGAGAGAGAGAGGTAGAGAGAGAGAGACAGAGAGACAGATAGAGAGAGAGAGAGAGAGGGTGTTGAAAGGGTGTTGTTTTGTGTTCATCACTGATTGTCTGGTATAGCATCCGTGATTTGTATCATTGATTGGACAGTCTATTTAGTTTATGATCAGGTGATATGGTGGTTCTATTTCTGTTGTATTTAGAGATGCTACTCCTTGAGATAAATGTCAGCTTCAACTGAGAACAAGTGTTTTTATAAAAATAATTAAACATAACATTTGGCGAACGAGTTTGTCTGAAAGTATTTCTGCATCATCCCTACCTCCACCAGAGCAGTTCTTGCCTCATGCTTATGAACCAACAATCCCCTGGGACACATGGAAGTTGTTGTTTGAGACGTACATGCTAGCTACCGGACTTGATGTGGTTAGCCCTGAGAGGAAAAGGGCCATTCTTTTCCACTGTCTTGGCGCCGAGGGCCTGCGCATTTTCCAAATGCTTGGGGAAGCAAACACATATGATGCACCTGTTTAACTTGTGGATGGACATTTGGGCAAAGAAACAGAGTTTCAAAAAAGCTTCCCAAGTGGAATCAGCAGCTCACTGTGCAACTAAGATCTCTGAGGGACAGACACGTCACTCAGACAGTGACATGAGTGCCTCATTGCAGTTGATGACAACCCATGCATGTCAACGGTGTGCCAACTGTCGTTCCAATAGACAGTTCACTTGCCCCTGACTGCCCAGCTCATGGACAGACATGTAGACGATATCAGAAACCAAACCATTTTGCAAAGTGGTGTAGGTCAGCTCCAGCCCATCCCCATGTGCACCACCGCTCATGGAAACACCCCCTGCTGTCATTCATACTGTTGGCTCGAACCCGGCTGGGTTTTCCACTTACCTGGGTGACTCCTGCATTCTTCTCATGCTAGACACAGGAGCAAAGGTGTTGCTCCTCAACATGACTACCTACAAGCAGTCCTTGTCCCACCTGCCCCTCCAGCCTCCCAGCCTTAGCCTGTACGGATATGGGCGCTCAGTGATTGATGTAGTCAGCTTTATACACTCTCCTGTGCAGTATGACAACAAGGCCCTCACTCAGTTCCCTTTCCACATCACACGGCAGGGCACTAATATAACATGTAAAGTCTATACATGTTCACCAGCCTGGGGTTCTCTCTGTTGGACAACATTGGCTCAACAATCCTGCATGCCGCCTCCACGTTGCAAGAGCAATGGCCCACCCTCTTCAACGGCGTATTTGCCATGACAGCGTTCACACATAAGCCCCTCCTCGACCCTATGATGTCATTTCAGTCATGGAAGTCGTCCATCGTGTCCCAGAACCGACATCTGCTTCGCATCTTGCCTCATTTCTGGGAATGGTAGGTTACAACATGCTCTTCCTGCTCCAGTATTCAGCCATCACTTCCCCTCTGCATCAGCTGTTGAAGAAGGAGGTGTACTTGTCCTGGACACCCACTTTAACCTCACCAGCCCAACTCTGGACACCTGTGACGCATCACTCACAGATGTGGGAGTGGTCCTCTCTCAAATTCAGGACCTTGGTGGTCAGTTGTCATGGTCACAGTCTCTCAGGTAATGATGTCACTGGATGAGTTCCAGACATTTCTCAGTAACAGGTTTTATTTAGCATTTTGTGGCCGAACCAGGTATCAACATTTCAATAGAATGAAATACAAAATCTTCATTGTCCATAAAAATATTTCATAAAATACATCACATTAGGTAAATATGGAATGATTACCAGTCATCAGGGTGTCTTCACTCATAACCTCTGACTGCTGTTTAGCTAGAGTCCCAGATCTGTTTTTACTGCCTTGATAACTGCTATATTGTTGTCACGTCAAACAATGACAGCACAAACATATCTGGGACTCATGCTAGCTGTTTCCCACTAACAAAGTATATTTTTCTGATATCTTCCCCCTCAGAACCCAGACTAAAGTTTGAGGCCCTCTTGAAGGTGTGACAGAGTAATCATCAGGATGAATTTGAAACCGCAACCATAACACAAACAACCTGACAAAGATAAATGTAACTCAGTTTCCCAGATGTAACTATGCAGGTGTTGTCATTACTGTATAAGATATTAATGATAATCTCTTAGAGATAATGTGTTTTATAGTGGTGTCAAAGCAACAGTTAGTGTCAAAGTAACATGTGGATAGACAGTAAATTATATGACAGTTAACCTGTGGATAGACAGTAGATGTTATGACAGTTAACCTGTGGATAGACAGTATATGTTATGACAGTTAACCTGTGGATAGACAGTAGATCTTATGACAGTTAAACTGTGGATAGAATGTAGATGTTATGACAGTAAACCTGTGGATAGACAGCATATGATATGACAGTTAACCTGTGGATAGACAGTAGATGTGATGACAGTTAACCTGTGGATTGACAGTAGATGTTATAACAGTTAACCTGTGGATAGATAGTAGATGTTATGACAGTTAACCTGTGGATAGACAGTAGATGTTGTGACAGTTAACCTGTGGATAGACAGTAGATGTTATGATGGTTAACCTGTGGATAGACAGTAGATGATATGACAGTTAATCTGTGGATAGACAGTAGATGTTATGACAGTTAACCTGTGGATAGACAGTAGATGTTATGACAGTTAATCTCTGGATAGACAGTAGATGTTATGACAGTTAACCTGTGGATAGACAGTAGATGATATGACAGTTAATCTGTGGATATACAGTAGATGTTATGACAGTTAACCTGTGGATAGAGAGCAGATGTTATGACAATTAGCCTGTGGAAAGACGGCAGATGCTATGACAGTTAACCTGTGGGTAGACAGTAGATGATATGACAGTGTCGTGTCTTTACTATCATTAAAAACTTCTTATGGCTTTAATCCCAGTAACGGGAGCAATATAACAGCCAGTGAACGTGCATAGCGCCAATTTCAAAACATCAAAAATCTCATAATTAAAATTCCTCAAACAAACATGAATCACATATCCTTTTAAAGCTAATCTTGTTGTTAATCGCACCACAGTGTCCGATTTCAAATATGCTTTACAGCAAAAGTACCACAAACGATTATGTTAGGTCACCACATAGCCACAGAAATACACAGCCATTTTTTTTCCAGCCAAAGAGAGGAGTTTCAAAAAGCAAATAGAGATAAAATTAATCACTGACCTTTGATGATCTTAATCAGATGACACTAATAAGACTTCATGTTACACAATACATGTATGTTTTGTTTGATACATTTCATATTTACCAAAATATGAGTTTACATTGGCGCATTACATTCACTAGTTCCAAAAACATCCAGTGATTTTGCATAGCCACATCATTCAACAGAAATAGTCATCATAAATGTAGATAATAATACAAGTTATACACATGGAATTATAGATATACCTCTCCTTAACTTTTTATGGCTGCAGGGGCAGTATTGAGCCGCTTGGATGAAAAGGTGCCCATGGTAAACGGCCAGCTCCTCAGTCTCAGTTGCTAACATATGCATATTATTGTTAGTATTGGATAGAAAACACTCTAAAGTTTCCAAAACTGTCAAAATATTGTCTGTGAGTATAACAGAACTGATATTGCAGGCGAAACGCTGAGGAAAATCAAAACAGGAAGTGGCTTCTATTTTGAAAACTCTGTGTTCCATCATAGCGTCCCTTTGCTGGATTTAAAGGGATATGAACCAGATTCCTTTTCCTATCGCTTCCTCAAGGTCTCAACAGTCTTCAGACATAGTTTCAGGCTTTTATTTTGAAAAATGAGCCAGAACGATAACATCGCGTCAAGTGGTCACATGAGTTTTGCTCGCGCAACAGAATTTGGATAGGTATTGCTTTTCCCTCTCCTACTGTGAAATACATTTGCGGTTGATATATTATCGATTATATATTTTAAAAACAACCTGAGGATTGACTATAAAAACGTTTGACATGTTTCTGTGGACATTATGGAAACTATTTGGAATTTTCGTCTGCGTTGTCGTGACTGCTCTTTCCTGTGGATTTCTGAACATAACGCGACAAACAAACGGAGGTATTTTGCATATAAAAATAATCTTTATGGAACAAACGGAACATTTGTTGTGGAACTGCGCGTCTCGTGAGTGAAAACATCCGAAGATCATCAAAGGTAAACGATTAATTTGATTGCTTTTCTGATTTTCGTGTCCAAGCTTCCTGACACTAAGTGTACTTAATGTTTTGTCGTGTGATCGATAAATTTACACAAACGCTTGGATTGCTTTCACTGAAAAGCATAATTTCAAAATCTGACACCACAGGTGGATTAACAAAAGGCTAAACTGTATTTTCCTATATTGCACTTGTGATTTCATGAATATAAATATTTGTAGTAATATTTATTGAATGTAGCGCTATGCTATTCAGCGGTTGTTGATGACACTTATCCCGATATCGGGATTGCAGCCATAACAAGTTAATGCAACTGCTGTGTCTAATTTCAAAAAAAAATTACGGAATAAGCCAGCCATGCAATAATCTGAGACGGCGCTCAAAAAATTTTGTCACAATAGCTGCCATGTTGACGTCAACATAAACAAGAAATTGCATGATAAATATTTGATGATCTACATCAGAAGCACTCCAGGAATCCCAGGTCCACAATAAATGTTTGTTTTGTTCGATAATGTCTGTTATTTATGTCCAAATACCTTCTTTTGCTAGCCCGTTTGGTATACATATCCAAACGCTCATTCTGGTCAGCGTTACGTCGGACAAACTTCAAAAAGTTATATTGTAGGTCGAAGAAACATTTCAAACTAAGTACAGAATCAATCATTAGGATGTTTTTAACATGTAGCTTCAATAAAGTTCCAACCGGAGTATTCTTTTGTGTCTTCATGAGCAATGGAACGCAAGTGGATACCATGAAAAATGCGCATGATCAGAAAATGGCTGACTGCCAGTCCCCTGATAGATTCTGCTCTCGATCACTCCCACTACACAGCAATGGTCTAATTCAAATTTTGATAGATGGTTGACACCTAGTAGAACCCCTAGGCAGTGCAACATCATTAATATCTCAAGGGGATTTCAATGGGAACTGTGGTAGATACATACCAAGCTCAGATTTCTGACTTCCTGTTTTGATTTCTCCTCAGGATTTTGCCTGCCATATGAGTTAAGTTATACTCACAGACATCATTCAAACAGTTTTAGAAACTGTAGAGTGTTTTCTATCCAATACTAATACTAATAATATGCAATAATATGCATATATTAGAAACTTAGACTGAGGAGCAGGCCGTTTACTTTGGGCAACTTATTCATCCAAGCTACTCAATACTGCCCCCAGTTTTAACTGAAGACTTATAGTTTTTATCAAAGATTCTCTGTAATTAGTTATTACGCGATTAGACTGATTAATCATGTAACCGTAATTACTAGGAAGTCAGGGCACCAAGGAAAAATATTCAGATTACAAAGTTTTCAGATATATTTCAAACTTTTCAGATATTTTATCTGATCAATTAGTCTTTAAATTAATCAATTATTTACTTTACCTCACGTTAGTCTCATTCCAAATGTCGTAAATTGTTGGTTATCTGCACGAACCCAGTCTTCAATATGAGTCATCCATACATCAATTGTCTTAAATAATTTATTTATTACTTACTAAGTAATTCACAGAAATGCATAAACAAACAAACAAGGTAAATGTGGTTACAAGAAATGACAGGAGAATGTGCCCTAGTGGGCTAAACCGGCATGGCGGCTTGTTAGACAAAAGGGGAAGTGGGGGTCGACTAAGAAGTCACTGCAGAGTGATAATTATAACAATTGAAATGCTAATCCTTTGCATATGAACGCTCACTCATTCGGGAACAATTGCAATCAATATACTGTATATATTTACGCTCAGTGTGTCGTCTTGATCGCTGGTGAAAAGTTTGTTACTTTTGTAGAATTGTCTGTCTCTCTCCCTCTCTCTCTCTCAGTTGGGGTTAGAGTTGATAGTTCAGAGTGACATTCATTCGTTTCGTTATAGAATGGCTGTTTCGGCGGTTGTCGTTCTTTGCATTCAATGATACCGAATTCCTAGCTGCAGACTAGTAATTAATATCAACGACTTCTTCTTATTCTGTCGGTATCGATAGTCTAAGAGTTTAACCACGTGGTATGGTTAGAAATATTCAGCAAGGGTCTACAGTGCCTTGCGAAAGTATTCGGCCCCCTTGAACTTTGCGACCTTTTGCCACATTTCAGGCTTCAAACATAAAGATATAAAACTGTATTTTTTTGTGAAGAATCAACAACAAGTGGGACACAATCATGAAGTGGAACGACATTTATTGGATATTTCAAACTTTTTTAACAAATCAAAAACTGAAAAATTGGGCGTGCAAAATTATTCAGCCCCTTTACTTTAAGTGCAGCAAACTCTCTCCAGAAGTTCAGTGAGGATCTCTGAATGATCCAATGTTGACCTAAATGACTAATGATGATAAATACAATCCACCTGTGTGTAATCAAGTCTCCGTATAAATGCACCTGCACTGTGATAGTCTCAGAGGTCCGTTAAAAGCACAGAGAGCATCATGAAGAACAAGGAACACACCAGGCAGGTCCGAGATACTGTTGTGAAGAAGTTTAAAGCCGGATTTGGATACAAAAAGATTTCCCAAGCTTTAAACATCCCAAGGAGCACTGTGCAAGCGATAATATTGAAATGGAAGGAGTATCAGACCACTGCAAATCTACCAAGACCTGGCCGTCCCTCTAAACTTTCAGCTCATACAAGGAGAAGACTGATCAAAGATGCAGCCAAGAGGCCCATGATCACTCTGGATGAACTGCAGAGATCTACAGCTGAGGTGGGAGACTCTGTCCATAGGACAACAATCAGTCGTATATAGCACAAATCTGGCCTTTATGGAAGAGTGGCAAGAAGAAAGCCATTTCTTAAAGATATCCATAAAAAGTGTTGTTTAAAGTTTGCCACAAGCCACCTGGGAGACACACTAAACATGTGGATGAAGGTGCTCTGGTCAGATGAAACCAAAATTGAACTTTTTGGCAACAATGCAAAACGTTATGATTGGCGTAAAAGCAACACAGCTGAACACACCATCCCCACTGTCAAACATGGTGGTGGCAGCATCATGGTTTGGGCCTGCTTTTCTTCAGCAGGGACAGGGAAGATGGTTAAAATTTATGGGAAGATGGATGGAGCCAAATACAGGACCATTCTGGAAGAAAACCTGATGGAGTCTGCAAAAGATCTGAGACTGGGACGGAGATTTGTCTTCCAACAAGACAATGATCCAAAACATAAAGCAAAATCTACAATGGAATGGTTCAAAAATAAACATATGCAGGTGTTAGAATGGCCAAGTCAAAGTCCAGACCTGAATCCAATCGAGAATCTGTGGAAAGAACTGAAAACTGCTGTTCACAAATGCTCTCCATCCAACCTCACTGAGCTCGAGCTGTTTTGCAAGGAGGAATGGGAAAAAATGTCAGTCTCTCGATGTGCAAAACTGATAGAGACATACCCCAAGCGACTTACAGCTGTAATCACAGCAAAAGGTGGCGCTACAAAGTATTAACTTAAGGGGGCTGAATAATTTTGCACGCCCAATTTTTCAGTTTTTGATTTGTTAAAAAAGTTTGAAATATCCAATAAATGTCGTTCCACTTCATGATTGTGTCCCACTTGTTGTTGATTCTTCACAAAAAAATACAGTTTTATATCTTTATGTTTGAAGCCTGAAATGTGGCAAAAGGTCGCAAAGTTCAAGGGGGGCGAATACTTTCGCAAGGCACTGTAGATCATCAAAGGTAAGGAATATTTATCATGTAATTTCTTGTTTATGTTGACGTCAACATGGCGGCTAATTGTGACAAATTTATCTGAGCGCCGTCTCAGATTATTGCATGGCTGGCTTATTCCGTAAAGTTTTTTTGAAATCAAACACAGCGGTTGCATTAAGGAGAGGTATATCTATAAGTCCATGTCTATAACTTGTATTGTCATCTACATTTATGATGAGTATTTCTGTTGAATGATGTGGCTATGCAAGATCACTGGATGTTTTTGGAACTAGTGAATGTAACGCGCCAATGTAAACTCATATTTTGATAAATATGAACTTTATCAAACAAAACATACATGTATTGTGTAACATGAAGTCCTATTAGTGTCATCTGATGAAGATCATCAAAGGTTAGTGATTCATTTTATCTCTATTTCTGCTTTTTGAAACTCCTCTCTTTGGCTGGAAAAAAATTGCTGTGTTTTTCTGTGGCTATATGTGGTGACCTAACATAATCGTTTGTAGTACTTTTACTGTAAAGCATATTTGAAATCGGACACTGTGGTGGGACTAACAACAAGAATAGATTTAAAATGGTATGAGACACACGTAATTATGAGATTTTTGATGTTTTGAAAATGGTGCCCTGCACGTTCACTGGCTGTTGTCATATCGCTCCCGTTACCGGGATTGCAGCCATAAGAAGTTAACCTGTTTTTGCTTTGTCATTATGGGGTAATGTGATGTCATTATGGGGTATTGTGATGTCATTATGGGGTTTTGTGATGTCATTATGGGGTATTGTGTGTAGATTGATGAGGGAAAAAAACTATGTACTACATTTTTTGAATAATGCTGTAATGTAACTAAGTGTGAAAAAAGTGAAGGGATCTGAATACTTTCCAAATGCACTGTACAGTAAATGGTATTTGGTGGCCAGTCAAACTCTGGGGGGAAGTTTCCTCTAGGTATATATCTATGATCAGCAATCCCTCCCCTGATCCCAACCTTAACCATTTGTTGTGGAAATTCAAAACCAACCTAAGATCAGAGTCTAGGGGCAACTCCCCCTACACCACCAGTCACAGAGTGAGAGCCATAATGTACTCTCCATTGACAGCTGGGGGTGCTGTAAACTCAGTCAGGATATATGTAGTGTACTGTATATCATATAGCATGATAGAGCGTCGTATAGTGTATTATGTAATCACACTAAGGCGGGTGCAAGTCACGTGGTGGCCAGTGTTGATTTCACACTGTGTTTGACTGATAAAGAGTTTCACTACCCAAAGTCACACAGACGCAGGACAGTGCAGGGACGAGACACAGCTACTCATGTATATTAGAGTTGAAGTAAGGAGTAGAAGTTGCTGTATTTGTGCACAAGTGTGTTAAGATGTCAGAGGGAGTCTATGAAAACTCAGATGGATTTGAAGACAACAACCCTGATGCAATAAAGAACACAGACATTGATGACCAATTATATGGCAACGTAGGAGCCTTCAAACCCAGTCCAAGAGATGGAGGTGTTGCTTCAGGTAAGATTGCATGAACACACACACACACACGCACACGCACACGCACACGCACACGCACACACACACACACACACACACACAATATATTAAACGGGTGAGATTACCCTGTATTACTAAACCTTCATTTGTGTGGTGTGGATGATACAGTAAAACACATTACCAAAGATATTAATCATTTGTGATGTAGTTTTTTTAAATCATTTTTTTCATTGGTGGAATAGACCCTCTGGAGTTGCTGCAGTGTGTCTGGGGCTGCAGTGTGTGTCCTAATAACCTTAGACAGTCGGTCTTTGTTGTGAAGTTACATATAAGCACAATATCAAATGCTCATATTTGATTGTTGTTCCCCCATATGGGTCCCAAAAGAGGGAAGTGAAGTGGATCTTTTCAGTGGTTCAACCAGCTGTCACTCAAACTCAACCAATCAGATTCATTTAGAGAGAAGAGCGCTGCGGCCAGTTATGTCGCCATCTCATCCTCTGGTTAAAACTACCCACCTTCAATATCCACTTGGAGCAGTTTGTCGTGTCAAATCTATCGTCTGGACATTATAATGACCCATGTTCGTTGTCCTGGACCTCCTGAACATGTTGATGTATATTTGGGAGTAAACAGAGGGTCCAAATCAGCAGAAAGGTGAAAGGAAGGAGGAGTTCTGGAAACTCCCTGAATTATCTTGGGGCTGTTACATATGATATTTAATATATCTTAACAACTAGTCTTTGTTCTCCACTTCCCCTCTATGATCTATATGTTCCTGGTATGATAGTGTCCTGTCCATCATCACAAATAGCAAGTCCCATGTTGAGATATACTCTGGAAAGATAACATGTAGAGACATGGAATGATTTATATTGTTCTGCAGAAAATGGTTTAACAATAACCACTGTAACAATCTCTCACACTCACACACACACACACACGCACATGCACATAAGCATACACACAGTATGCACACAAGTATGCCAACTTGTTCTATTTTTTGCATTAGCATAGCCACAACTACCCGTGTCATATATATGATACTTCCCTAGAGTTAACACCTACAGTAGTCACACAGACAGAGACACACAGATGACTCAGAGACAGAGATGCCACTAGAAGCAGAGACTTAACGTATAGAGGTCTTAGAGTTGACGTACGACGCCTCCTGGTGGCCATGTTGGAAGACCACCACATTAATTCTAGAAGCAGAGACTTCATGTATAGTAGACCTACATAGAAAGAAACACCCAGGCATTGTTAAAGATGTCAAAGGTCATCTATGCTGAACCAGATATGAACAAGAAGGTCAAGTTTGACAGAGTTGAGATGGAGGAGAGGATTGTGGATATCTACGTCAGTGCAGACACCCTGAGAGACGGTGAGACCAGCACCAAGAGAGAAGAGACAGCAGACACTGCCCCTGATAATGGACCAGGAGACCAGCACTCAGATAACACACACACACACACACAAAAAACATACAAGTCTCTTGTTTGTTTCCACAGAGCCTGATAGCTCAGTGAAGAGACCCTTCCTAGTTGCTGCAGTGTGTCTGGGGCTGCTGTGTGTTCTACTGGCTGGGATCATAGGCCTGTCTGTCTACTGTGAGTCTGTCTCCAAGTTCATTGATTATCACCTAGTTGTTAGAAGTGCTGGTTATTAGGCCTATTTACCTGGTGTTTTACCTAGTAACTGTGTGTTTATACTTTATAGATAACAGAGTCATCAAAGATTTTGAGGATAAAAGGAACAACTTGTTCCAGAGTTTCTCCCTTTATAAAATCAACACAACTGCAGAGAGAGACCAGCTACAGACCAGATACAACAACCTGACTAAAGAGAGAGACCAGCTACAGACCAGATACAACAACCTGAATAAAGAGAGAGACCAGTTACAGACCAGATACAACATCCTGACTAAAGAGAAAGGCCATATTCAGGCAAAGCTTTTTGTGATAGGTGAGATATAAACTGTGATAAATTATAATAATTATATATCAATGGGTATTTGAGTATAGAGAGACTGACTAAGTTTCTCAATGTGTTCAACTTTGCTCTTCAACAGAGCAGCAATGTCAGGAGGGATGGAGATACTTTGACTCCAAGTTCTACTTCCTCTCTACTGAGAAGAAAACCTGGGAGGAGAGCAGACAGGACTGTCTGGAGAGAGGAGCAGATCTGGTGATCATAAACAGCAGAGAGGAACAGGTGAGAGAGAGAGAGAGAGAGAGAGAGAGAGAGAGAGAGAGAGAGAGAGAGAGAGAGCGAGAGAGAGATTCTCTCTCTTTTCATCGGCACTCTATATGTTTGCAGTATTTTATAAATATATTAAGGGTGACATAATCTTTTTCAACCATAGACATTTGTCTTCAACCTCCACCTGAGAGTCTGGATTGGCCTGACTGACTCTGTTACTGAGGGGACCTGGAAGTGGGTGGATGGCACCCCACTGACCACAGGGTGAGAGATTTTACAATTTTACCCTGTGATATGGAGATACAAAACAACAATTATATTTTGCTTCCAGTCATATTCATCAAAATGTATGTTTCTACTTATGAATGTCATTCTATGCTAACTAGAGATGTATCTTAGAAATCAAGTCATATTTTTAGATTAAAATGTCATTATATAAAACATACATGTCATTGTTAATGGTCCATTCTTGATTACATCTTACAGAGTGTTTCTTTAAAACTGTAAAAACATAGGACTGTGTCTATAATTGAGGAGGATGTTTTCACCAGTGTCTGACTGTCTGGTTTTCTGTGTTCTGTGTTGTTTAGGTACTGGGGGAAAGGACAGCCTAATAATGGTGGTCTGTTCCCTGGGCAGGAGGACTGTGTTGAGATATACTATAGACAAGCTGATCCTGTACAGACATGGAATGATGACAATTGTGGCACAAATCATAACTGGATCTGTGAGAAAGTGGTGTAACATTAACCTCTCTCTCTCTCTTTCTCTTTCTCTCTCCCTATCTCTTTCTCGCTCTCTCAGGAGGAGAGGAATCTATGAAAGACTAATTGAGATTGAGCTTTAGTGTCAGAGAGAGACAGAGGAGGAAGAAGAAAATTAAGAGAATTATCAAGAGATAAAAAACAAGACAAATAATTGTTGTGTTTAGATTTAGAGGAGAGTATGTAGTCATACTGTACTCTTTTTGTACTCTTTATATTAGAAACGTCATGTGATTTGCATTAGGCTTAGGCTTAGTAAAAAAATGGAGGGACAAATTATTAACCTGTTTATCACTTTAATAATAAGAATAACAAAGTCACAGATTAATAAATAAAGAACAATGTTGTTTAACAAGGTTTACCAGTTTCCTGATTGAATTTGATTGGATACTTAAAACAGTGTGACCTGGACACACAGAGGGCAGAACAGTTCTAAGAGGAAACACACATACACAAAAAATAAACTTTGCTAATGAAAGATGATAATGACTCACAACCTTCACTGTACAAGGGACAGCGTGTAGGTGACCAAAAGCAAAATCAAGCACAATGCACCAGTGGACCTGCCTGCTACATACCCACACACTCATCATGGTGTCAATCTGCTGTTGTGTCTCTTCCTGCAGGTTGATGTCTGCTCAAACCACTGGTTAAGGTGTGAAGTTCTCCCTACACATGTAACACTGTATGTTCTCAGACACAACAGACTGATAAACTAAAGCAGCTGTTTAACAGGATATACAACATAATATACTGTCTGTTGTAGCGTGTGCAGCTCCATAATAAACCCACGTATATGTTAAGGGAGCAATTAGAATGAGCCTTCATATGTGTATGGAGCAGTCTGAGGAGAGTTATGTTAATGTGGCCAGGAAGAACTGTGGACAGGATACTGTGAACAGGAGCACAGATAAACAACCTGAATCTCAGAACACTGGTAAATACACCACAGTCATAGAGACACACGTGGAAGTTTAAACCAATGGTTATTCTCCTTCCACTTGCCACACAAACTGTTAACCTTAAGAAAATGAGGTTGGTCGATGTCCAATGCCCAAACTCAACTGAGTAAAATGAACCTTGACAAACAGATTATTAAGATTTTAAAAACAGAACACAACTTGTCTTCCAAACGATGGTGTCTTACACCACAAGGGAAAGGTTTTGAAACAGTCATTAAAATGATTTATGTGTGGAAACTGATACATGAAATGCAACATGCTGTGTGTTCCAGGTTAAATGTTCTGAAATGTTGGAGGCTCCTGGGGTGTATTTTAGGATGTATACTAACTGCTGAAAGTTATTTTAATGTTCATATAGTCCTGTGTACTGTAACTGGCCACTGTCTACTTCCTGTTGCTGTGACAACTTGTATGGTTAACAACCACATGCACAACCCCCTCAACAGGAAGAGAGATGTTGGTGAGAAACCAGCACTTTAAAGTGCAGCTATTCATATTTTTTCATAAACAGATGATACAGAAGAGAATCGTTATACTTGGGATAACTCAATATGGGGTGAATTCTATCTACACTTAAGTCATATTTTAACTTAGTGATACTGGGAGACTGAGACAAGTGACATTTGACTAAAGCTGAAGTTAGGGTTCACCCTACATCACTCACTATAGTCCATGTTTGATTGTGTCTCATTGATGATGCTATGTACTGTACCTGTCTGATAGCTCAGGGAAGAGACCCTTCCTAGTTGCTGCAGTGTGTCTGGGGCTGCTGTGTGTTCTACTGGCTGGGATCATAGGCCTGTCTGTCTACTGTGAGCAACTCAACTGTATGTTACACTAAATCTCACATAGACTGTGTCATTTCAGTATATGTGATTTATGTGGAGCAGTTGTATGTTATTGTTTAGGGATGTTTTGTTTGGTTATTATTCATCTCCACCAGTGACGGTTGGTGCCGTTTAAGATGATGGAGGACAATTTCATTTTTCATGAGCCTTTTTCTATTACAGCATATTGGATGACTGTCATTCATATTCCATTCAGCCAGTTCAATGCAACAGCGATAGGTTTAGGCTACTACATGATACTCAAAATGTCCCTTTACCCATCATGATGTTGCTACGACCTAGCCTATGAATAAAAATGTACAACGTAGGTACACGCAGGTCGAGAGAACATTTTGAAGTGACAGACACATTCAATACCGCCTTGCACACTCTTGCCTGCATCTAGCTTCTCTAGGGTGTCATTATTAGTCCAACAGTTGCAAACAAGAGTTTCTATTGGACAAATTCAGGTATGTTTATCCCCATTTCTTATACAGTGGGGCAAAAAAGTATTTAGTCAGCCACCAATTGTGCAAGTTCTCCCACTTAAAAAGATGAGGCCTGTAATTTTCATCATAGGTACACTTCAACTATGACAGACAAAATGAGAAAAATCAAGAAAATCACATTGTAGGATTTTTTATGAATTTATTTGCAAATTATGGTGGAAAATAAGTATTTGGTCAATAACAAAAGTTTATCTCAATACTTTGTTATATACCCTTTGTTGGCAATGACAGAGGTCAAACGTTTTCTGTAAGTCTTCACAAGGTTTTCACACACTGTTGCTGGTATTTTGGCCCATTCCTCCATGCAGATCTCCTCTTGAGCAGTGATGTTTTGGGGCTGTTGCTAGGCACCATGGACTTTATACTCCCTCCAAAGATTTTCTATGGGGTTGAGATCTGGAGACTGGCTAGGCCTCTCCAGGACCTTGAAATGCTTCTTACGAAGCCACTCCTTCGTTACCCAGGCAGTGTGTTTGGGATCATTGTCATGCTGAAAGACCCAGTCACGTTTCATCTTCAATGCCCTTGCTGATGGAAGGTTTTCACTCAAAATCTCACGATACATGGCCCCATTCATTCTTTCCTTTACAAGGATCAGTCGTCCTGGTCCCTTTGCAGAAAAACAGCCCCAAAGCATGATGTTTCCACCCCCATGCTTCACGGTAGGTATGGTGTTCTTTGGATGCAACTCAGCATTCTTTGTCCTCCAAACACGACGAGTTGAGTTTTTACCAAAAAGTTATATTTTGGTTTCATCTGACCATATGACATTCTCCCAATCTTCTTCTGGATCATCAAAATGCTCTCTAGCAAACTTCAGACGGGCCTGGACATGTACTGGCTTAAGCAGGGGGACACGTCTGGCACTGCAGGATTTGAGTCCCTGGCGGCGTAGTGTGTTACTGATGGTAGGCTTTGTTACTTTGGTTCCAGCTCTCTGCAGGTCATTCACTAGGTCCCCCCGTGTGGTTCTATGATTTTTGCTCACCGTTCTTGTGATCATTTTGACCCCACGGGGTGAGATCTTGCGTGGAGCCCCAGATCGAGGGAGATTATCAGTGGTCTTGTATGTCTTCAATTTCCTAATAATTGCTCCCACAGTTGATTTCTTCAAACCAAGCTGCTTACCTATTGCAGATTCAGTCTTCCCAGCCTGGTGCAGGTCTACAATTTTGTTTCTGGAGTCCTTTGACAGCTCTTTGGTCTTGGCCATAGTGGAGTTTGGAGTGTGACTGTTTGAGGTTGTGGACAGGTGTATTTTATACTGATAACAAGTTCAAACAGGTGCCATTAATACAGGTAACGAGTGGAGGACAGAGGAGCCTCTTAAAGAAGAAGTTACAGGTCTGTGAGAGCCAGAAATCTTGCTTGTTTGTAGGTGACCAAATACTTATTTTCCACCATAATTTGCAAATAAATAAATAAAAAATCCTACAATGTGATTTTCTGGATTTTTTTTCTCGTTTTGTCTGTCAGAGTTGAAGTGTTCCTATGATGAAAATTACAGGCCTCTCTCATCTTTTTAAGTTGGGGGAACTTACACAATTGGTGGCTGACTAAATACTTTTTTGCCCCACTGTATTTGCTTCCGTTTAAGAAACATTTTTCAGAATGAAAGGAATACACCCCTGATCACGTGTTAACACAGTTCACTTTCATAGCAGCCACTTTGTATTCCTTCTCACAACTATGCGCTCTCCTCCTCTCACCATTTCCCTTCGCGTGTGGACTTCAATGCAAATCACATCAGCTGTGTGTGACCAGCCAAAAAAAACTTTCCAAGCAAACCATATCATAACCGGTACACACAGCCTACATCGTTGTCACCATATTAGCTAAAGTAACGTCATAGTCAACATCAGTGGTGATTTTGCAATGTAAATCTTGGTGGGGAAAAATCTAATTCAAACTCCAGCGAAACCACTACAAAACACAACACTAAACAATACATTAGTTGGACTATAACTGTGACAAACGGTGCATACAAATTGTTAGGGCCTACATAAAGCTGTCCCAACAGCAGAGTCCCAACAGCAGTCCCAACACCTTTCCACTACTACACCTGGCTATCAGCAGAGCCTTGTCTGGTAGCGAAACAGTTAATTTCGCTGGCTGCCCGACCACCACATTAAACTCTGAGCTAGACTGAAACACCTGCAGTTTGGAGCTGCCTTACTCAACAACCATGTTTGTTTGCAGCTTTATTAACTCATTGATTTCTTTTTCACATTGTTTGCAAACTGATATGCAACATGAATGAAAGCCAAAATAACATGCAAAAAATAGGTCAACTATGAATGATGGGTCACCACTGCAGCAAAGGTAGTTTTGTATTGTTCAGTTTCAGGACTTGTGTTTGCAGACTGTCTGATAAAATCTACTTAAACCTGATCAGAGATCTGACTTTACAAGGAGAAATGACTACAAACCATGTTCCCACACTGAAGCACCACATACAGTGGGGAGAACAAGTATTTGATACACTGCCAATTTTGCAGGTTTTCCCTACTTACAAAGCATGTAGAGGTCTTTAATTTTTATCATCGGTACACTTCAACTGTGAGAGACGGAATCTAAAACAAAAATCCAGAAAATCACATTGTATGATTTTAATTAATTAGCATTTTATTGCATGACATAAGTATTTGATACATCAGAAAAGTAGAACTTAATATTTGGTACAGAAACCTTTGTTTGCAATTACAGAGATCATCCGTTTCCTGTAGTTCTTGACCAGGTTTGCACACACTGCAGCAGGGATTTTGGCCCACTCCATACAGACCTTCTCCAGATCCTTCACGTTTCGGGGCTGTCGCAGGGCAATACGGACTTTCAGCTCCCTCCGAAGATTTTCTATTGGGTTCAGGTCTGGAGACTGGCTAGGCCACTCCAGGACCTTGAGATGCATCTTACGGAGCCACTCCTTAGCTGTCCTGGCTGTGTGTTTCGGGTCGTTGTCATGCTGGAAGACCCAGCCTTGACCCATCTTCAATGCTCTTACTGAGGGAAGGAGGTTGTTGGCCAAGCTCTTGCGATACATGGCCCCATCCATCCTCCCCTCAATACGGTGCAGTCGTCCTGTCTCCTTTGCAGAAAAGCATCCCCAAAGAATGATGTTTCGACCTCCATGCTTCACGGTTGGGATGGTGTTCTTGGGGTTGTACTCATCCTTCTTCTTCCTCCAAACATGGCGAGTGAAGTTTAGACCAAAAAGCAATATTTTTGTCTCATCAGACCACATGACCTTGTCCCATTCCTCCACTGAATCATCCAGATGGTCATTGGCAAACTTCAGATGGGCCTGGACATGCACTGGCTTGAGCAGAGGGACCTTGCGTGCGCTGCAGGATTTTAATCCATGACGGCGTAGCGTGTTACTAATGGTTTTCTTTGAGACTGTGGTCCCAGCTCTCTTCAGGTCATTGACCAGGTCCTGCCGTGTAGTTCTGGGCTGATCCTCACTTTCCTCATGATCATTGATGCCTCACGAGGTGAGAGCTTGCATGGAGCCCCAGACCGAGGGTGATTGCCCGTCATCTTGAACTTCTTCCATTTTCTAATAATTGTGCCAACAGTTGTTGCCTTCTCACCAAGCTGCTTGCCTATTGTCCTGTAGCCCATCCCAGCCTTGTGCAGGTCTACAATTTTATCCCTGAGGTCCTTACACAGCTCTCTGGTCTTGGCCATTGTGGAGAGGTCGGCGTCTGTTTGATTGAGTGTGTGGACAGGTGTCTTTTATACAGGTAATGAGTTCAAACAGGTGCAGTTAATAAAGGTAATGATTGGAGAACAGGGGGGCTTTTTAAAGAAAAACTAACAGGTCTGTGAGAGCCGGAATTCTTTCTGGTTGGTAGGTGATCAAATACTTATGTCATGCAATAAAATGCAAATTAATTACTTAAAAATCATACAATGTGATTTTCTGAATTTTTGTTTTAGATTCCGTCTCTCACAGTTGAAGTGTACCTATGATATAAATTACAGATCTCTACATGTGTATCAAATACTTGTTCTCCCCACTGTATGTGCACAAAGTCATTCAGACCTTCATGTCTGAACATCAGTGGTGGCTGGTGGGAGGAGAAAAAGGAGGATGGGCTCATTGTAATGGTTGGAATGGAATTCATGGAACGGAGTCAAACATGTGGTTTCCAAATGTTTGTGTTTGATACCAATACCGTAGCTATTACAGTGAAATAATATCATGCTATTGTTTGAGGACAGTGAACAATCTGCAATTGTTTTTATGTAAGTATAGTTTTCTTCCACTTTGTCCCTTGATCAGTTCAATTTAGACAAGTTCAATGGCAAAAATATATCCTAAAATGATTGCACTATTTTATGTTTGTCAACCTGCCTCGAAGACAAACCACATAGGCCGTGTCTGACATTTGTCTTGCTACTACTTACTAAAACTACTGTGTTCTGATCATACTACTTACTAATGTTTTATTAATAGGTGACTGTAAATGGCATTGTTGTATTATGCAAGACACCACTCCACTCCACAAAACAAAATTAATTATTTTAACCTTACAGCGAATCAGACAATGTAGGCTACCCCTCTGCCTATTGACTTATTTACATATTCAAACCTGTCTTAAAATTCACCATCATCCCTTTCATTAAGACATAAGCTTTTTTACCTGACTGGTTTTTCAAAGACAGTTTGAAATGTAGCTTACACGTTGTGTGCTCTTGTAGGAAGCAGTAACTCCCATTACTGACATACACTAATGTACAGTGCCTTGCGAAAGTATTCGGCCCCCTTGAACTTTGCGACCTTTTGCCACATTTCAGGCTTCAAACATAAAGATATAAAACTGTATTTTTTTGTGAAGAATCAACAACAAGTGGGACACAATCATGAAGTGGAACGACATTTATTGGATATTTCAAACTTTTTTAACAAATCAAAAACTGAAAAAATTGGGCGTGCAAAATTATTCAGCCCCTTTACTTTCAGTGCAGCAAACTCTCTCCAGAAGTTCAGTGAGGATCTCTAAATGATCCAATGTTGACCTAAATGACTAATGATGATAAATACAATCCACCTGTGTGTAATCAAGTCTCCGTATAAATGCACCTGCACTGTGATAGTCTCTGAGGTCCGTTAAAAGCACAGAGAGCATCATGAAGAACAAGGAACACACCAGGCAGGTCCGAGATACTGTTGTGAAGAAGTTTAAAGCCGGTTTTGGATACAAAAAGATTTCCCAAGCTTTAAACATCCCAAGGAGCACTGTGCAAGCGATAATATTGAAATGGAAGGAGTATCAGACCACTGCAAATCTACCAAGACCTGGCCGTCCCTCTAAACTTTCAGCTCATACAAGGAGAAGACTGATCAGAGATGCAGCCAAGAGGCCCATGATCACTCTGGATGAACTGCAGAGATCTACAGCTGAGGTGGGAGACTCTGTCCATAGGACAACAATCAGTCATATATTGCACAAATCTGCCCTTTATGGAAGAGTGGCAAGAAGAAAGCCATTTCTTAAAGATATCCATAAAAAGTGTTGTTTAAAGTTTGCCACAAGCCACCTGGGAGACACACCAAACATGTGGAAGAAGGTGCTCTGGTCAGATGAAACCAAAATTGAACTTTTTGGCAACAATGCAAAACGTTATGTTTGGCGTAAAAGCAACACAGCTCATCACCCTGAACACACCATCCCCAATGTCAAACATGGTGGTGGCAGCATCATGGTTTGGGCCTGCTTTTCTTCAGCAGGGACAGGGAAGATGGTTAAAATTGATGGGAAGATGGATGGAGCCAAATACAGGACCATTCTGGAAGAAAACCTGATGGAGTCTGCAAAAGACCTGAGACTGGGACGGAGATTTGTCTTCCAACAAGACAATGATCCAAAACATAAAGCAAAATCTACAATGGAATGGTTCAAAAATAAACATATCCAGGTGTTAGAATGGCCAAGTCAAAGTCCAGACCTGAATCCAATCGAGAATCTGTGGAAAGAACTGAAAACTGCTGTTCACAAATGCTCTCCATCCAACCTCACTGAGCTCGAGCTGTTTTGCAAGGAGGAATGGGAAAAAATGTCAGTCTCTCGATGTGCAAAACTGATAGAGCCATACCCCAAGCGACTTACAGCTGTAATCGCAGCAAAAGGTGGCGCTACAAAGTATTAACTTAAGGGGGCTGAATCATTTTGCACGCCCAATTCTTCAGTTTTTGATTTGTTAAAAAAGTTTGAAATATCCAATAAATGTCGTTCCACTTCATGATTGTGTCCCACTTGTTGTTGATTCTTCACAAAAAAATACAGTTTTATATCTCTATGTTTGAAGCCTGAAATGTGGCAAAAGGTCGCAAAGTTCAAGGGGGCCGAATACTTTCGCAAGGCACTGTATAACTGTAATGGACACGAGGGGAGACAGAGAGCTGGTTTCAAGCGCAGGGCGCAGCAGGTGTTTATTGCAAAGGACCACAGGAGGAGGCAGGTAGCAGGGTCCAGGGGCAGGCAGAAGGTCATACACAGGGGGTTCAAAACAGCAACAGTACAGTCAGGGAAAAGGCTAGTAACGTAGTCCGGGAGATCAGGCAATAGGTAGATAACAGGAAATCTGATAGGCTAAAGTACAGGCAGGGAATAGGCAAAAACGATCATACACGGGAGGAGCAACTCATGGGAAAACCAGCACACCGAAAGAAGTGTCACAAAATAAACAACACCTCACAGTGATGGGGAACAAAGAACTGAACTAAATAGTGTGTGAAAATGACATACAGGTAGGTGTGTGATCACAATTCAGGTGATTGGGATCTGGAGAGTGAGCTGCATTCAGGGGATCTAAGTGTTTGACAGTGTGGGCTGGAAAGGGGGCTGGAAAGTGAGCTGCACTCAGGGGATCTATGTGTTTGAAGGTGTGAGTTGGAAGCAGACCTTACAATAACTGGGCTAATAACTCATCAACTATCAAAGAATATCAAGAAATGTGCACACGAGCAACTCTGCACTCTGTTCTGATGTGATGTGAAATGTGCATTCACTTCCGGTGATCGTGTTACTGTATAACCAGCCAGGACATGTTACTGTACAACCAGACAGGACATGGTACTATATAACCAGCCAGGACATGTTACTGTATAACCAGCCAGGACATGTTACTGTATAACCAGCCAGGACATGTTACTGTATAACCAGCTTTGGACTCAGACACTCTGTACTGAGGGCCTCCTCTGGGTGAACGTGTAGTTCTAGGGCAAAATTGATTTAAAAAAAAAATGTGTGAGTCCATCTATACCAATCCAGATATGACCAATAAGGTTTGACAGAAGTGAGATGGAGGAGAGTATTGTGGATATCTACAACAGTGCAGACACACTGGGGGGGACAGTGAGATCAGCACCATGACACATCTGCAGAAAGGCCAGCTACAAGACAAGCCAGTTAAAAACACCTTTACAGAGGAAAGAGACCAACCACAGACCAGCTACAACAACCTGCCTGAGGAGAGAGACCAGCTACAGATCAGTTACAACAACTTAACTGAAGAGAGATACAAGCTACAGATAAGTTATAACACCATGACTAATGAGAGAGACCACCTACAGACAAGCTACAACAAGTTGACTAAAGAGAGGCCAGCTACAGAGGAAGAGAGATGGTTTTAAAAGTTTTCTTACTGCAGTTTAACGGAGGCTCGGCCCAGAAAGACAATTTTCCAAACACGGCCACATTGAGAATCGAAATTAGAAAATTCCAAATAAGACACTTAAGTCCTCACATTTGTGCACAAAACATCCATTGAATTATTGAAATATGTGTTGTTGAGGCTGATTTTTTAACAACATTTTATATTCATCCAATGTCCGGCATGTTTTTGGATGACTTAATGACAATGTTGCTGCTAACACTATTCCCTGTTAGTACTACATCCACCCAGGTCTCTGTCACCAACACTACAGCTGTACCTGTAGTTAGTACTACATCCACCCAAGTCTCTGTCACCAACACTACAGCTGTACCTGTAGTTAGTACTACATCCACCCAGGTCTCTGTCACCAACACTACAGCTGTACCTGTAGTTAGTACTACATCCACCTAGGTCTCTGTCACCAACACTACAGCTGTACCTGTATTTCGTGCTACATCCACCCAGGTCTCTGTCACCAACACTACAGCTGTAACTGTAGTTAGTACTACATCCACCCAGGTCTCTGTCACCAACACTACAGCTGTACCTGTAGTTAGTACTACATCCACCCAAGTCTCTGTCACCAACACTACAGCTGTACCTGTAGTTAGTACTACATCCACCCAGGTCTCTGTCACCAACACTACAGCTGTACCTGTAGTTAGTACTACATCCACCCAGGTCTCTATCACCAACACTACAGCTGTACCTGTAGTTAGTACTACATCCACCCAGGTCTCTGTCACCAACACTACAGCTGTACCTGTAGTTAGTACTACATCCACCCAGGTCTCTGTCACCAACACTACAGCTGTACCTGTAGTTAGTACTACATCCACCCAAGTCTCTGTCACCAACACTACAGCTGTACCTGTAGTTAGTACTACATCCACCCAAGTCTCTGTCACCAACACTACAGCTGTACCTGTAGTTAGTACTACATCCACCCAGGTCTCTGTCACCAACACTACAGCTGTACCTGTAGTTAGTACTACGTCCACCCAGGTCTCTGTCACCAACACTACAGCTGTACCTGTAGTTAGTACTACATCCACCCAGGTCTCTGTCACCAACACTACAGCTGTACCTGTAGTTAGTACTACATCCACCCAGGTCTCTGTCACCAACACTACAGCTGTACCTGTAGTTAGTACTACATCCACCCAGGTCTCTGTCACCAACACTACCAACACCACCAACACTACAGCTGTACCTGTAGTTAGTACTATGACCACCAGAGGGCCACCTTTGACTCTGTGCCTGTATCTAATGGTCTGTGTGATGTTTTCTCTCCTCCTGTGGAATAGAGTAGAGCTGTAGAATCAGTGCAGAGAGAGTTGTGTCATCAGATGTAACTGGTAACTGATATGTTGTGTTGTACTGAAAGACAGGGTGAAAATATGTATGTTTTGTCATAAAACGTGTGGAGGCTTTTTCTTTTTCTATTATATTAAATCTGTCAAACTGAAACTATGAAGATTTTGTCAGAATTACTGCTTTTGGTGAAATTCACCCCTAAACCAAGTTGACCGCCAGAGTTTCATTCTGAATATCATTTATCCTAAATCTCACAGAAAGCATAGATAGAAAAAAAACCTATATTGTCATCGGTGGTACAGATCTGGGATCAGAAACCCCACCCATCCCCCACTTGATCCTAACCTTAACCATTTGTGGTGGAAATGCAAAACTGACCCCAAGATCAGAGTTTAGGGACAACTTCCCCCTACACCACCAGTCACAGAGTGAGATCCATAATGTGCTCTCCATTTTAAGGCTGGGGGTGCTGTAAACTCAGTCAGGATATATGTAGTGTATATGTCAATTAACAGGATCCCAATTTATTTTTATCACATCCCAAATTGTGACCCTGTAAATTCACACGTACATCATATATGAGTCACACATACATCCCATATAGAGTAATATCATGGAGTATATTATCACTTCAGTTTGATGGGTTTGGATTTCTGAACTTTAAATATGATTAATCATTAGTTATTCTAGAGACATGAGGGGAGCCATATCTGTGGGTGGAATGTATATGGAGGATGCAATTAAGCTTGGAATGTACTGAGTGCAGGGAAAACAATCACATGTTGGCAGGCACTGATAAGGGTGGAGAGCTGTGGATTTGTGAGGAAGGGGGTTGAGGTCAGGTCAGATCACCTTAAGGCAGAAGGAACAGTTTATTGCCCGTATCACTTCACTTCCTGCCTAGCAATAAAGATGTGAAGTTAGAGAGAAGGACGAGACTCCAACCAAATTGGGGTATGTATATTACCACTGGTGGAAATATGTCTTTGTCTGTTCAGCTTTTCCATCCTTTGGGGTGAATAAAGTTGGTAGAAGCTTTCATAGTGTCCGTTGAGTTCTTACTCTGATATTTAGAACCTAACAAGTTTAATCATAATATCACATGATGAGCACTATGGGAAACATGTTTAGATTACAAACTAAGGCTGGTGGAAGCGTGGTGTTGATTTGACAGTTTCCCCTCTACTGTGGTTGACTATTAAAAACATAGTGTCACTACAGTGAGTCACACAGATGCATGACAGTGCAGGGAGAAGACACAGCTACAGACGTACAATAGAGTTGAGGTTAGAAATAGAAGTTATTGTATTTGACCACAAGTGTGTTAAGATGTCAGAGGGAGTCTATGAAAACGATGAGCCTGATGCAATGAAGAACACAGACATTGATGGCCAAGTATATGCCAACGTAAGAGCCTTCAAGTCCAGTCCAAGAGATGGAGTTGTTGCTTCAGGTAAGATTGCACACACACAAACTTATGGTAGAGAAATTAACATTAAATTCTCTGGCAACAGCTCTGGTGGACATTCCTGAATTTAGCATGCCAATTGAATGCTCTCTCAAAACTAACTTTTACCGCCCCCAGCACGAGGTGCACCTGTGTAATGATCAGGCTATTTAATCAACTTCTTGATATGCCACACCTGAAAGGTGGATGGATTATCTTGGCAATGCTGACTAACAGGGATGTAAACAAAATTTGACAGAAATAAGCTTATTTATGGGATTTTTATTTAACCTCATGAAACATGGGACCAACACTTTACATGTTTTACATTTACATTTATATTTATGTTCAGTGTAGATATAGTTCTTATAATTCAGCTTCAGTAGTTCTTATTTGTTGTCTTAAAAAACTCTGCAGAGAGACACCAGCTACAGACCAGATACAACAACCTGACTAAAGAGAGAGACCAGCTAGAGATCAGATACAACAACCTGACTAAAGAGAGAGACCAGTTACAGACCAGATACAACAACCTGACTAAAGAGAGAGACCAGCTAGAGATCAGATACAACAACCTGACTAAAGAGAGAGACCAGTTACAGACCAGATACAACAACCTGACTAAAGAGAGAGACCAGCTAGAGATCAGATACAACAACCTGACTAAAGAGAGAGACCAGTTACAGATCAGATACAACAACCTGACTAAAGAGTGACCAGCTACAGACCAGATACAACAGCCTGACTAAAGAGAGAGACCAGTTACAGACTGAGAGAGACTTTATTAGCAGCTTAGCAATCTCACTAAGTAAACCTACAGTAATAAATGTATCTCATACACTCTATAGTGTGTCTTTATTCTTTCGTTAAATGTTCATCATGATAAGTTGACGGAAATGTATGTTAATCATATTGTAGAACAAACTAGTCCTAAAGGCTAGCAGAAGTTTGAGTCCAATTTGTACTTCCTGTCTACTGGGACTAAAACCTTCATGGAGAGCAGAGAGCCCAGTACAAGAGAGAGGAGCAGACCTGGTGATCATAAACAGTGATAAGGAACAGGTGAGAGAGAGAGAGAGAGAGAGAGAGAGATGTTCATCACTGATTGTCTAGTATAGCATTCATGATTGGTATCATTGATTGGACAGTCTAATTGGTTTATGCTGAGCTGATATGGTAGTTCTATATCTGTTGTATTTCGGTTATGCTATTCATTGAGACAAGCATAAGCTTCAATTATCTTTTTTTCACAGAACATTTGTCGAACGAGGATGGCTGAAAGTCTTTCTACAATATCCCTACCTCCACCAGAGCAGCTCTTGCCTCATGTGTTTAAACCAACAATCCCATGGGACACATGGAAGTTGTAGTTTGAGACGTATACTACTGTTCAAAAGTTTGGGGTCACTTAGAAATGTCCCTGTTTTTAAAAGAAAAGCACCTTTTTTGTCCATTAAAATAACATCAAATTGATCAGAAATGCCGTCTAGATATTGTTAATGTTGTAAATTACCATTGTAGCTGGAAACTACTGATTTGTAATGGAATATCTACAGTATATAGGCATACAGAGGCCCATTATCAGCAACCATCACTCCTGTGTTCCAATGGCACGTTGTGTTAGCTAATACAAGTTTATCATTTTAAAAGGCTAATTGATCATTAGAAAACCCTTTTGCAATTATGTTAGCACAGCTGAAAACTGTTGTCCTGATTAAAGAAGCAATAAAACATGCCTTCTTTAGATTAGTTGAGTATCTGGAGCATCAGCAGTTGTGGGTTTGCTTACAGGCTCAAAATGTCCAGAAACAAAGACTTTCTTCTGAAACGAGTCAGTCTATTCTTGTGCTGAGAAATGAAGGCTATTCCATGCGAGAAATTGCCAAAAAACTGAAGATCTCGTACAATGCTGTGTACTACTCCCTTCACAGAACAGCGCAAACTGGCACTAACCAGAATAGAAAGAGGAGTGGGAGGCCCCGGTGCACAACTGAGCAAGAGGACAAGTACATTAGAGTGTCTAGTTTGAGAAACAGACGCATCACAAGTCCTCAACTGGCAGCTTCATTAAACAGTACCTGCAAAACACCACAGTGAAGAGGCGACTCCGGGATGCTGGCATTGTAAAAAACAAGGACATTTCTATGTGACCCCAAACTTTTGAATGGTAGTGTACATGCTAGCTACCGGACTTGATGTGGTTAGCCCTGAGAGGAAAAGGGCCATTCTTTTCCACTCTCTCGGCGCCGAGGGCCTTCGCAATTTCCAAATGCTCGGGGAAGCAAACACATAAACTCAGCAAAAAAAGAAACATCTCTTTTTCAGGACCCTGTCTTTCAAAGATAATTAGTAAAAATCCAAATAACTTCACAGATCTTCATTGTAAAGGGTTTAAATACTGCTTCCCATGCTTATTCAAAGAACCATAAACAATTAATGAACATGCACCTTGTGGAATGGTCGTTAAGACACTAACAGCTTACAGACGGTAGGCAACTAGTTATGAAAACTTAGGACACTTAAGAGGCCTTTCTACTGACTCTGAAAAACACCAAAAGAAAGATGCCCAGGGTCCCTGCTCATCTGCGTGAATGTGCCTTAGGCATGCTGCAAGGAGGCATGATGACTGCAGATGTGGCCAGGGCAATAAATTGCTATGTCCGTACTGTAAGACGCCTAAGACAGAGCTACAGGGAGACAGCACGGATAGCTGATCATCCTCGCAGTGGCAGACCATGTTTAACAACACCTGCACAGGATCGATACATCTGAACATCACACCTGTGGGACAAGTACCGGATGGCAACAACAACTGCCCGAGTTACACCAGGAACGCACAATTCCTCCATCAGGGCTCAGACTGTCCGCAATAGGCTGAGAGAGGCTGGACTGAGGGCTTGTAGGCCTGTTGTAAGGCAGGTTCTCACCAGACATTAGTGGCAACAACATCGCCTATGGGCACAACCCCACCGTTGTGGGACCAGACATGACTAGCAAAAAGTGCTCTTTACTGACGAGTCGCGGTTTTGTCTCACCAGGTGTGATGGCCAGATTCGCATTTATTGACGAAGGAATGAGTGTTACACCGAGGCCTGTACTCTGGAGCGGGATCGATTTGGAGTTGGAGAGTCCGTCATGGTCTGGGGTGGTGTGTCACAGCATCATTGGACTTAGCTTGTCGTCATTGCAGGATATCTCAACGCTGTGCTTCACAGGGAAGACATCCTCCTCCCTCATGTGGTACCCTTCCTGCAGGCTCATCCTGTCATGACCCTCCAGCATAACAATGCCACCAGCCACACGGCTCGTTCTGTGCATGATTTCCTGCAAGACAGGAATGTCAGTGTTCTGCCATTTCCAGCGAAGAGCCCGTATCTCAATCGCATTGAACACGTCTGGGACCTGTTGGATCCAGAAATGTCTGGGAACTTGCAGGTGCCTTGGTGGAAGAGTGTGGTAACATCTCACAGCAAGTACTGGCAAATCTGGTGCAGATCACGAGGACGAGATGCACTGCAGTAGTTAGTGCAGCTGGTGGCCACACCAGATACGTACTGTTTTGATTTTGATTGTGACCCCCACCCCTCCTTTTTTTCAGGGACACATTCAATTTCTGTTAGTCACATGTCTGTGGATCTTGTTCAGTTTATGTCTCAGTTGTTGAATCTTGTTATGTTCATACAAATATTTACAGATGTTAAGTTTGCTGAAAATAAACGCAGTTGACAGTGAGAGGACATATGTTTTTTTGCTGAGTTTATGATACACCTTTTAAACTTTTGCATGGACATTTCGCAAAGAAACAGAGTGGGTTTCCGAAGAGACTATAGTTTTGGCAGCGTGCACAGCGAGTGGGTGAGTCAGTGAAACAGTACGTCACAGAGAGTGGGTGAGTCAGTGACACAATACGTCACAGCGAGTGGGTGAGTCAGTGAAACAGTACGTCACAGAGAGTGGGTGAGTCAGTGACACAGTATGTCAGTGATCATAAAGGACTAGCAGTCATGTCAGTGTGGTTATCTTAGAGATTAAATTATCAGGGACCAGTTAATTGAAAGAACCTCCTCACTCAGATCCCTTTCCACATCACACGGCAGGGCACTAATATCTTAGGTCTATACATGTTCACCAGCCTGGGGTTCTCTCTGTTGGACAACATTGGCTCAACAATCCTGCACGTCACCTCCACGTTGCAAGAGCAAAGGCCCACCCTCTTCAACGGCGTATTTGCCATGACAGCGTTCACACATAAGCCCCTCCTCGACCCTATGATGTCATTTCAGTCATGGAAGTCGTCCATCGTGTCCCAGAACCGACATCTGCTTCGCATCTTGCCTCATTTCTGGGAATGGTGGGTTACAACATGCTCTTTCTGCCCCAGTATTCAGCCATCACTTCCCCTCTGCATCAGCTGTTGAAGAAGGAGGTGTACTTGTCCTGGACACCCACTTTAACCTCACCAGCCCACCTGTGACGCATCACTCACAGCAGTGGGAGTGGTCCTCTCTCAAATTCAGGACCTTGGTGGTCAGTTGTCATGGTCACAGTCTCTCAGGTTGTGTGACTGGTAATGATGTCACTAGATGAGTTCCAGACATTTCTCAGTAACGGGTTTTATAAAAAAGGTTGTGGCAGATTCATGCATCAAGAATGAACTATAAAATCTTAATAATTTTCTGGTATTTTCCCCACACTAATGTTTGAGTCCCTCTTGAATGTATCACTAGCCACTTTAAACAATGCCACTTTATATGTTTTCATACCCTACATTACTCATCTCATATGTATATACTGTACTCTATACCATCTACTGCATCTTGCCAACTTGATGTAATGTATGTTTTTATATATTTTTATGTACATATTCATATTCATTCCTTTACACTTGTGTTTATATGGTAGTTGTTGTGAAATTGTTAGGTTATATTACTTGTTAGATATTATTGCGTGGTCGGAAATAGAAGCACAAGCATTTCGCTACACTCGCATTAACATCTGCTAACCATGTGTATGTGACAAATACATTTGATTGGATTTTGATTTGAAGGTGTGACACAGTCATCATCAGGCTGAGTTTAGCGTAAACCACAACCAACACAAACAACCTGACAAAGATAAATGTAATTCAGTTTCCCAGATGTAACTATGCAGGTGTCATCATTACTGTATAAGATATTAATTATAATTTGCATCTATTAAATATATTGTGTTTTATAGTAGTGTCAAAGCAACCTAGGGTATAGACAGTAGATACTATAAGAGTAAGCCTGTGGATAGACAGTAGATGATATGACAGTTAACCTGTGGATGGACAGTAGATGTTATGACAGTTAACCTGTGGATGGACAGTAGATGTTATGACAGTTAACCTGTGGGTGGACAGTAGATGTTATGACAGTTAACCTGTGGATAGACAGTAGATGTTATGACAGTTAACCTGTGGATGGACAGTAGATGTTATGACAGTTAACCTGTGGATAGACAGTAGATGTTATGACAGTTAACCTGTGGATAGACAGTAGATGTTATGACAGTTAACCTGTGGATAGACAGTAGGTTTTTTGACAGTTCATTGCCACCCTATGACCTCTGTTGTCTCTGCTAGTTGACATGATGGCTGCTGAAAGCTTCCTTCATTACCAAGTCCCGCCCTCTCTCTCCTTCAACCCCACTCATGACATTGGCCACGTTCCAGTTTGATTACATTGAAGTCGCCTGCCAGATCTCACAATGCCTGGATTGGTGTTTAACACATCAGATGATCACATCATGTTGTACAGTAACCTTATTTGTTGACGCGTGCAACTCAACTGCAATATAGTTGGCCTGGAACAAGACAGCTCATTCCTCATTGTGGTTGATAGATTGAGTTCTGACCTCACAGATACAGGAAGCTACTAACACTGCTACTGCTCTCCCTCCCTCCCTCCGATCTCACTCTGACAGCCACAGTTTCCTCTTCTCTCTCTGGTTAGCCAGCCTACTTGAAACTCTTTAGGCTCTTTATGCTCAAAGCCATGAGTAAGTGTTACTTCTCTGTAAAATTATGTCTAATGATTCATTTGAAAGTCAACAATAGGTTTGGCTATATGTCCTACCTGCATGTACAGTGGCTTGCAAAAGTTTTCACCCCCCTTGGTATTTTAGCTATTTTTATTGCCTTACAACCTGAAATTAAAATAGATTTTTTTGGGGGTTGTATCATTTTATTTACACAACATGCCTACCATTTAGATTTTTTATTTTATTGTATAACAAACAAGAAATAAGACAAAAAAACTGAAAACTTGAGCATGCATAACTATTCAGCCCCAAAAGTCAATACTTTGTAGAGCCACCTTTTGCAGCAATTACAGCTGCAAGTGTCTTGCGGTATGTCTCTATAAGCTTGGCATATCTAGCCACTGGGATTTTGGCCCATTCTTCAAGGCAAAACTGCTCCAGCTCCTTCAAGTTGGATGGATTCCCCTGGTGTACAGCAATCTTTAAGTCATACCACAGATTCTCAAATGGAATGAGGTCTGGGCTTTGACTAGGCCATTCCAAGACAGTTAAACGTTTCCACTTAAACCACTCGAGTGTTGCTTTAGCAGTATGTCTAGGGTCAATGTCCTGCTGGAAGGTGAACCTCTGTCCCAGTCTCAAATCTCTGGAAGACTGAAACAGGTTTCCCTCATGAATTTCCCTGTATTTAGCGCCATCCATCATTCCTTCAATTCTGACAAGTTTCCCAGTCCCTGCCAAAGAAAAACATTTTTGTCTCGTCTGACCAGAGTATCTTCTCCATATGTTTGGGGAGTCTCCCACATGCCTTTGGCGAACACCAAACGTGTTTGCTTATTTTTTTCTTTAAGCAATTTTTTCTGGCCACTCTTCCATAAAGCCCAGCTCTGTGGAGTGTACGGCTTCTAGTGGTCCTATGGATGGATACAAAATTCTCCACTGTGGAGCTTTGCCGCTCCTTCAGGGTTATCTTTGGTCTCTTTGTTGCCTCTTTGATTAATTCCGTACTTGCCTGGTCCATGAGTTTTGGTGGGTGGCCCTCTCTTGGTAGATTTGTTGTGGTGCCATATTCTTTCATTTTTTTAATAATGAATTTAATGGTGCTCCGTGGGATATTCAGAATGTCGGATATATATATATATATTTTTTATATATATTTAAAAAAAAAAAAAAATTATCCCCAATTTCATGGTGTCCAATTGTTGTAGTACCTACTATCTTGTCTCATCGCTACAACTCCCGTACGGGCTTCGGTATAGAAGAAGGTTGAAAGTCATGCGTCCTCCGAAACACAACCCAACCTAGCCGCACTGCTTCTTAACACAGCGCGCATCCAACCCGGAAGCCAGCCGCACCAATATGTCGGAGGAAACACCGTGCACCTAGCTAGCTGGCTAACATTAGCAAGGTGAGGGGTAAACTGTAACTGGCCACTATATTTCCTGTTGCTGTGAGAAGCTGTATCTTTAACAACAAGTCCCCCTCAACAGTAAGAGAGATGGGGTGAGATCCCACCACTTTTAATACAGCTATTCTTCCTCCATTTACAGATGACAATAGAGATGCTTCATACTTTGGGATCATATGAGGCGAATCCTATCTTCCACTTAAGTCAAATGTAGACATTGTCCTTCAATGATGTCAATTTGGAGACAAAATAAAACTGAAGTGATACTTCAGGATTTTGGCCCTTTATCTACTTCCCCAGAGACAGACAAGCTTGTAGAGGACATTTTTATGACTGTATCCCGTATGAAGGAAGTTAGCGGTAGTTTTGCAATGACTGGAGGTGAATGGCATGCTAGCAGATACCGAGGAAATCAGCTCCTATTGATTTTAATTTTGGAAATCTGTTCCCAAGTATAATAGAGAGACACACTAACGTAAGAAAGGTTTGAAATTATTACGTTTTAGTCACATTTGATATTTATTTGGGCTTTTGTAGTCAATTTGCAAATTATGTTCCTGCCCCTGATCATTCGCTCAAGACAAAACCTTGGAATCTACCAGATGATCCCTGCACCAGATGGTTCATGTTCGATTGTGTCTCATTGATGATGATATGTACAGTACCTGTGTCCACAGAACCTGATAACTCAGGGAAGAGATCCTCCAGAGTTGCTGCAGTGTGTCTGGGGCTGCTGTGTGTTCTACTTGCTGGGATCATAGGCCTGTCTGTCTACTGTAAGTCTGAAGTTATAGTTCCTACAATTCAGTTCTGTGACTATCTCTTTTAATTATAAACTTTGTTGTTGTTGTAACAGATTATGGGGTTTATAAGAGTTTCTTAGCCTATAAAACCAACTCATCTGCAGAGAGAGACCAGCTACAGACCAGCTACAACAACCTGACTACTGAGAGAGGCCAGCTACAGACCAGCTACAACAACCTGACTACTGAGAGAGACCAGCTACAGACCAGTTACAACAACCTGGCTAAACAGATAGAACAGCTACAGACTGAGAGAGATTTTCTTAGGGGGTGGCTTACCAATTGCAGTGAGTAAACCTACAGTAATAAATTATAATTAATCCCACAAACATGATCATGAGTCTGTATTCTTATATTAAGTTTAGTTTGTGAGTTGAAGGAAATTCATGTCAATCATCTTGTAGAACAAACCTGTCCTGCTGGCTGGCAGAAGTTTGAATCCAGCTGGTACTTCCTGTCTACTGAGACTAAAACCTGGAAGGAGAGCAGAGAGGATTGTCTGGAGAGAGGAGCAGACCTGGTGATCATAAACAGTGATAAGGAACAGGTGAGAGAGACAGAGAGAGAGAGAGAGAGAGAGAGAGAGAGACAGAGAGAGAGAGAGAGAGAGAGAGAGAGAGAGAGAGAGAGAGAGAGCGAGAGCGAGAGCGAAAATACAATGTTGTGTAAAAGATAATATAATATAATTATATATATTATATATATATATATATATATTATATTATATATATATTATATATATTTTTCAACAACAGAAATTTCTCTTTGACCTCAAGAGGAGAGTCTGGATTGGTCTGACCGATTCTGTTAATGAGGGGACCTGGAAATGGGTGGACGGCACCCCACTGACCACAGGGTGAGAGATGATAACTAATCTGTCAATAAGGCTCCATAAATTTTTTTTCAATAGAGGTCATTGATGATACCAGTCAATACAATTACAGTGCCTTGCGAAAGTATTCGGCCCCCTTGAACTTTGCGACCTTTTGCCACATTTCAGGCTTCAAACATAAAGATATAAAACTGTATTTTTTTGTGAAGAATCAACAACAAGTGGGACACAATCATGAAGTGGAACGACATTTATTGGATATTTCAGACTTTTTTAACAAATCAAAAACTGAAAAATTGGGCGTGCAAAATTATTCAGCCCCTTTACTTTCAGTGCAGCAAACTCTCTCCAGAAGTTCAGTGAGTATCTCTGAATGATCCAATGTTGACCTAAATGACTAATGATGATAAATACAATCCACCTGTGTGTAATCAAGTCTCCGTATAAATGCACTTGCACTGTGATAGTCTCAGAGGTCCATTAAAAGCGCAGAGAGCATCATGAAGAACAAGGAACACACCAGGCAGGTCCGAGATACTGTTGTGAAGAAGTTTAAAGCCGGATTTGGATACAAAAAGATTTCCCAAGCTTTAAACATTCCAAGGAGCACTGTGCAAGAGATAATATTAAAATGGAAGGAGTATCAGACCACTGCAAATCTACCAAGACCTGGCCGTCCCTCTAAACTTTCAGCTCATACAAGGAGAAGACTGATCAGAGATGCAGCCAAGAGGCCCATGATCACTCTGGATGAACTGCAGAGATCTACAGCTGAGGTGGGAGACTCTGTCCATAGGACAACAATCAGTCGTATATTGCTTTATGGCCTTTATGGAAGAGTGGCAAGAAGAAAGCCATTTCTTAAAGATATCCATAAAAAGTGTCGTTTAAAGTTTGCCACAAGCCACCTGGGAGACACACCAAACATGTGGAAGAAGATGCTCTGGTCAGATGAAACCAAAATTGAACTTTTTGGCAACAATGCAAAACGTTATGTTTGGCGTAAAAGCAACACAGCTGAACACACCATCCCCACTGTCAAACATGGTGGTGGCAGCATCATTGTTTGGGCCTGCTTTTCTTCAGCAGGGACAGGGAAGATGGTTAAAATTGATGGGAAGATGGATGGAGCCAAATACAGGACCATTCTGGAAGAAAACCTGATGGAGTCTGCAAAAGACCTGAGACTGGGACGGAGATTTGTCTTCCAACAAGACAATGATCCAAAACATAAAGCAAAATCTACAATGGAATGGTTCAAAAATAAACATATCCAGGTGTTAGAATGGCCAAGTCAAAGTCCAGACCTGAATCCAATCGAGAATCTGTGGAAAGAACTGAAAACTGCTGTTCACAAATGCTCTCCATCCAACCTCACTGAGCTCGAGCTGTTTTGCAAGGAGGAATGGGAAAAAAATTCAGTCTCTCGATGTGCAAAACTGATAGAGACATACCCCAAGCGACTTACAGCTGTAATCGCAGCAAAAGGTGGCGCTACAAAGTATTAACTTAAGGGGGCTGAATAATTTTGCACGCCCAATTTTTCAGTTTTTGATTTGTTAAAAAAGTTTTAAATATCCAATAAATGTCGTTCCACTTCATGATTGTGTCCCACTTGTTGTTGATTCTTCACAAAAAAATACAGTTTTATATCTTTATGTTTGAAGCCTGAAATGTGGCAAAAGGTCGCAAAGTTCAAGGGGGCCGAATACTTTCGCAAGGCACTGTAACTATGAAAAATGTATACATAACATTTCCGATTGTGATGTTCCAACTGTGACATCTAACTGGTATTAACCATGATATCTGACTGCTTTTAACCCTGTAGGTACTGGTATTAACCATGATATCTGACTGTTTTTAACCCTGTAGGTACAGGTATTAACCATGATATCTGACTGTTTTAACCCTGAAGGTACTGGTATGCCAAACAGCCTGATAATACAGGTCCTAATGGAGACGAGGACTGTGCTGAGATACACAAAGATCAGAGTCCTCTGAAGGCATGGAATGACTTGTCATGTGACAGCATAATCAACTGGGTTTGTGAGAAAGAGTTTTAACCATAACAACATGCTGTAACACATACAGTAGACTCCAGTGCATCTCTCTCTCTCTCTCTCTCTCTCTCTCTCTCTCTCTCTCTCTCTCTGTCTCTCTCTCTCTCTCTCTCTCTCTCTCTCTCTGTGTCTCTCTCTGTGTCTCTCTCTCTCTCTCTCTCTCTCTCTCTCTCTTTCTCTCTCTCTCTCTCTCTCTCTCTCTGTGTCTCTCTCTGTGTCTCTCTCTCTCTCTCTCTCTCTCTCTCTCTCTCTCTCTCTCTCTCAAACCCATGCACACAAATGTTGTATTTGTTTGTATTAGTATATTAATAAATGTCCTGCTTATTTCCTGACATTATAGCTTCCTGTTTACCAGAGTCAACATGAAGTTAGTACACTTGACTTTGTTCACACTGTATGCGGTGCATTTGGTCATTTCCAATTAAATACATTCTTCTTACTTGCTACAGATATTTACAATCTACAATTTAGGCCTGGTGATGACATTCTGAACAGTACCAAACCACCTTTACATACAGTGTATAGGAGGTGACTGTATCACCAATCAATGAGTGTAGTAGAGATATCAAAGGGTATCAAAGGATGTAAATGAATCATCTTTGACAATCAGTTTTTGTTGTCAAGTTACATATCTAGTGCTCATATTTGACTGCTGTTCCCCTATATGGGTCCTAAAAGAGGGAAGTGAAGTTGATATTTTCAGTGGTTTAACCAGCTGTCACTCAAAACGCCTCAACCAATTAGGTTCATAACGAGAGAGGAGAGCCCTGGTGGTTTATGTTGTCACCTCATCTTCACTGGTTAAGACTACCCACCCTCAATATCCACTTGGAGCAGTTTGTAGTGTCACATCTATTGTCTGGACATTCTAATGACCCATTATTATAGTCCTGGACCTACTGAACATGTTGATGTATATTTGGGGGTAAACAAAGATGCCCAGGGTCCCTGCTCATCTGTGTGAACGTGCCTCAGGCATGCTGTAAGGAGGCATGAGGTCTGCAGATGTGGCCAGGTCAGTAAATTGCAATGTCCGTACTGTGAGACGCCTAAAACAGCGCTACAGGGAGACAGGACAGACAGCTGATCGTCCTCGCAGCGGCAGGCCACGTGTAACAACACCTGCACAGGATCGGTACATCCGAAAATCACACCTGCGTGACAGGTACAGGATGGCAACAACAACTGCCCGAGTTACACCAGGAATGCACAATCCCTCCATCAGTGCTCAGACTGTCCGCAATAGGCTGAGAGAGGCTGGACTGAGGGCTTGTAGGCCTGTTGTAAAGGCAGGTCCTCACCAGACATCACCGGCAACAACATCGCCTATGGGCACAAACCCACCGTCGCTGGACCAGACATGACTGTCAAAAAGTGCTCTTCATTGACGAGTCACAGTTTTGTCTCACCAGGGGTGATGGTCGGATTTGCGGTTATAGTCGAAGGAATGAGCGTTACACCGAGGCCTGTACTCTGGAGCGGGATCGATTTGGAGGTGAAGGGTCCATCATGGTCTGGGGCGGTGTGTCACAGCATCATTGGACTGAGCTTGTTGTCATTGCAGGCAATCTCAACGCTGTGCGTTACAGGGAAGACATCCTTCTCCCTCATGTGGTACCCTTCCTGCAGGCTCATCCTGTCATGACCCTCCAACATGACAATGCCACCAGCCATACTGCTCTTTCTGTGCGTGACTTCCTGCAGCAATGCCAGTGTTCTGCCATGGCCAGCGAAGAGCCCGTATCTCAATCCTATTGAGCCTGTCTGGGACCTGTTGGATCGGAGGGTGAGGGCCATAAACACAGTTGACAGTGAGAAGACGTTTCTTTTTTTGCTGAGTTTGTGTTAACTGTCACGACTTCTGCCGAAGTCGAAGCCTCTCCTTGTTCGGGCGGTGTTCGGCGGTCGACGTTTCCGGTCTTCTAGCCATCATTGATCCATTTTTCATTTTCCATTGGTTTTGTATTTGTCTTCCTACACACCTGGTTTCATTCCCATTCATCACCTGTTGTGTATTTAACCCTCTGTTTCCCCTCATGTCTTTGTCAGAGATTGTTTGTATGTCAGTGTTGTATATATTATTTGTATTGGTGTGCGACGGGTCCTCGTACCCATTGTTGTTATTTGTTAGATTTAGTGTTTGGAGTATGTTTCGTTCATTGTTATTAAATAACTCCATTACACTCAGTTTGATTCTCCAGCGCCTGACTTCCCTGCCACCTATACACACGACTCTGACATTAACAGCTAGCCTTTGTTCTCCACATCTCCTCTATGATCTATATCTTCCTGGTATGACAGTGTCCTGTCCATCATCACAAATAGAAAGTCCCATTCCCTGGGCAGGAGGACTGTGTTGAGTTAAACTCTGGACAAGATGAACATGTAGAGACATGGAATGACTTATAATGTTCTGCAGAAAATGGTTTAACAATAACCACTGTAACAATCTCTCACACGCACACATGCACACAAGTATACAAACTTGTTATATTTTTTTGCATTAGCATAGCCACAACTACCCGTGTCATTTTGTTGATACTTCCCTAGAGTTAACAGAGACAGAGATGTCACTAGAATCAGAGACTTAACGTATAGAGAGGTCTTACAGTTGATGTACGACACCTCCTGGTGACCATGTTGGAAGACCACCACATTAATTCTAGAAGCAGAGACTTAACGTATAGTAGACCTACATAGAAAGAAAGACCAGGCATTGTTAAAGATGTCAAAGCTCTTCTAATCGAAACCAGATATGAACAAGAAGGTCAAGTTTGACAGAGGTGAGATGGAGGAGAGGATTGTGGATGTCTATGTCAGTGCAGACACCCTGAGAGACGGTGAGACCAGCACCAAGAGAGAAGAGACAGCAGACACTGCCCCTGATAATGGATCAGGAGACCAGCGCTCAGGTATCCAAGTGAATTGCTTATCACCTAGTTGTAAGAAGTGCTGGTTACTAGGCCTATTTACCTGGTGTTAAAACAAATAAAAAAGGAAGTGGGATACCTAGAGTCAGTTGTTCTCTTCTGCATTTAACCCAACCTCTCTGAATCAGAGGTGAAGGGAGCTGCCGTAATCAACATCATTGGCACCCAGGGAACAGAGGGTTAACTGCCTTGTTACGGGGCAGAATGGCAGATCTTTACCTTGTCAGCCTAACTCTCCTACCTGCCAGTCTACCTACCACCTTACCTAGTAACTGTGTGTTTATACTTTGTAGATAACAGAGCCATCAAAGATTCTGATGATAAAAGGATCAACTTGTTCCAGAGATTTTCCCTTTATAAGACAAACGCAACTGCAGAGAGAGACCAGCTACAGACCAAATACAACAATTTGACTAAAGACAGATACCGGCTAAAGACCAGATACAATACTGATGAGAAAGGACAAATACAAGCTAAGGTTTTTGTGACAGGTGAGATATAAACTGTGATAAAATAGAAGTCAAATCAACAGTAGTTATATATCAATGGGTTTATGAGTATAAAGATACTGGCTAAGTTTCTCAATGTGTTCAACTTTGCTCTTCAACAGAGCAGCAATGTCAGAAAGGATGGAGATACTTTGACTCCAGTTTGTACTTCCTGTCTTCTGAGAAGAAAAACTGGGAGGAGAGCAGACAGGACTGCCTGGAGAGAGGAACAGGCGAGAGAGAGAGAGACAGAGACAGAGAGAGAGACAGAGACAGAGAGAGAGTCAGAGACACAGAGAGAGAGAGAGAAGGGGTGAGTGACTGATTGCCAGGAAGTCAGGTGCAGAAGAGCAGAGATGGGTGATAACAGGAGAACTTTAATATACACCCTGGCCCAAAGGCACAGTGGAGGCAGCACAAAGCACAACCACGGTAACATGAACCGGATAAACAAAACAAACAAACCAAGGTTTGAAACAAATCTAGCGCAAGTCAGCCTGTAGCGTAACACCCTAGACAAAGAACAATTCCACACACAGACATGGGGGAAACAGAGGGTAATATACATTAAGTCTGATGAGGGAATGTGAACCAGGTGTGCGGGAAAACAAGACAAAACAAATGGAAAATGAAAGGTGGAGATGCGATGACTAGAAGACTGATGACGTCGACTGCTGAACGCCACCCGAACAAGGAGAGGGACAGACTTCGGTGGAAGTGGTGACAGAGAGAGAGGTTGAGCAAATATTTTCATCAGTACACTAATATGTGGGTTGAAATATGTTAAAAGTTTTTATCTTTCTCAAAAACATACATTTGTCTTCAACCTCCACATGAGAGCCTGGATTGGTCTGACTGACTCTGTTACTGAGGAGGTCTGGAAGTGGGTGGATGGCACATCACTGACCACAGGGTGACAGATTTTACCATTTTACCTTGTGATATGGAGATACAAAACAACAATGATGTATTGCTTCCAATCATATTCATCAAAATGTGTGTTTAAAAATAATGAATGTAATTTAATGAGATCTATAGATGTATTATAGATAGCAGGTAATATTTATAAATGAAAATGTAATTGAAAGAGTAAAATAAAAAATGTATTGATGGTCCATTCTTGATAATGGTCTGATCATCTTACAGAGTGTGTCTGTAAAACTGAGAACACATAGGACTGTGTACATTATTGAGGAGGATGTTTGTACCACAGTGTCTGACTGTCTGGTTCTCTGTGTTGTTTAGGTACTGGGGGAAAGGACAGCCTGATGATAGAGTGCAGGAGGACTGTGTTGAGATTTACTATGGACAAGATGACCAAGTAAAGACATTAAACTGGATCTGTGAGAAAGTGGTGAAACAATAACCTACTGTTGGAGAATACAATCCTAGGGGAGTGACCTTGGACCTTCTCCTGTATTAGGGTTGAAATGAGGAGATGAATCTGTTTGGCTGAGTGTATGTAGACATACTGTACTCTGTAAAATGCTTCTTCATTCCTTTTGTTAGAAACATGTCATGTGATTTGCAGTAGGCTTATGCTTAGTAAAAAAAAGGTGGGACAAATTATTAACCTGTGTTTATGACTTTAATAATAAGAATAACAAAGTTACAAATTAATAAATAAAGGAACAATGTTCTTTAACAAGGTTTACCAGCTTCCTGATTGAATGGGATTGGATACTTTAAACAGTATGAACTGGACACACAGAGGGCAGAACAGTACTGAGAGGACACACACACACACACACACACACACACACACACACACACACACACACACACACACACAAAACAAACAAATGCTAATGAAAGCCATGAAAGCCACTAGTCTGTGAGTGTATTGCTATCTAATTACACTATATCTATAAGGGCTCAGGGCCAGACCCACATGCAGACACGGGAGGCAGATGGTTTGAGTGTTTGATATTTATTAGTTCCAAAAGGGGTAGGCAAGAGAATATTCATGGACAGTCAAAATATCAAAACCAGATCAGAGTTCAAGAGGTACAGAGTGGCAGGCAGGCTCGAGCTCAGGGCAGGCAGGCTGGTCAGGCAGGCGGGTACAGAGTCCAGAAAACAGGCAAGGGTCAAAACTAACAGGAGGACTAGCAAAAGAGTGAATATCAAAAACAGGAGCACGGGAAAACATGCTGGTTGACTTGAAACAGACAAGACCAACTGGCACAGAGAGACAGGAAACACGGGGATAAATACACTGGGGAAAATAAGTGACACTTTGAGGGGGTGGAGACAATCACAAGGACAGGTGAAACAGATCAGGGCGTGACAATATCAGACTTTCACAACAAGGTCCAAATTCAGATGTTATCTGTGTACAGCAGCGAAGTTCCTCCTCTGTTATAGACCAGTTACAACAACCTGACCGACTGAGGAGAGGCCATCTTCAGGCAAAGCTTTGTTACTAAGTTTCTCAAAGTGTTGTCATGACGTTGCCCTCTTTGAGTACAGCGAGCACCATCCCCCGCTCTCTGCTTCTACAACCAGAAGGAAGACCCTGCCTCCTGGACACACAGTATTAGAGAGAGGGTAAACTTTCACAGAGGACAAAGGAAATCCTTCCACCTCACAGAACTTGAGGTAAGAACACATTTCATGTTCCAGAGAAAGTGTAAAAGATCGGAGAAGAATCCAGCTACGAACTGGTGCGTTTGTCACATTTTGGGAAGCTCATGAGAAACGGTGTGGCCACATTACCATAATGCTGTTTATATAATAGCCTCAGATAAGAGGTTTACATCTAATTGTTGTATAAGATGAATGAGTGAGGATGATACTGTTTGAATAATGGTGTAATATGATTGTGGACTGTTTAATGAAGAAAAATACAATTCCCTTTTGATTTGAACTAAATCAGAGGACTCCCCCTAGGCCAGTTAGGGTCAGACATCCTGGGACAGCCTTTTCTGCCATTCTGGATAAAACCCCACTTTGAGAAATTATCACCAGACCATGTTTTTCTCCATTAGGGGAGGACTAAGGTTGTAGACCAAGCTTACCTCAATTACGAGAGGGCTAAAGGTGTAGACCATTGCTGAATCTTTTAACCATACCACGTGGTTAAACTCTTAGAATATCGATGCAGACAGAATGAGAACAAGTCTTTGATACTAATTACTAGTCTGCAGCTAGGAATTCGGCATCAGTGAACGCGAAGAACGACAACCGCCGAAACATCCATTCTATAACGAATGTCACTTTGAACTATCCCCTCTAACCAAGACAGAGTGAGAGAGGGAGAGACGGAGAATTCTACAAAAGAAAGACTTTTCACCAGCGATCAAGATGACACATTAAGCGTAAATATATATATTGATTGCAATTGTTCCCAAATGAGTGAGCGTTCATGTGTAAGGGATTAGCATTTTAATTGTTATAATTAACTCTGCTCCCTTGTCTAACAAGCTGCCATGCCAGTTCAGCCCACTAGGGCACATTCTATCATTTCATGTAACCATATTTACTGTTTGTTTATGCATTTCAGTGAATTACTTAGTTAGTAATAAATAAATGATTTAAGACAATTGATGTATGGATAACTCATAGTGAAGACTGGATTCGTGCAGATAACCATCAATTTACTACGTTTGGAATGAGACTAACGTGAGGTAAAACAAATAATTAATTAATCAGAAGGCTATTGATCAGATATGAAAATATCTGAAAGGTTATATTGGGAAATTATAACTTTGTAATCTGAATACTTTCCTTGGTGCCCCTATTTCCTAGTTAATTATGACACGCTTCAAGACTGCTTCAATCAAGTGGATTGGGATATGTTCCGCATTGCGGCTGTACCTGTAGTTAGTACTACATCCACCCAGGTCTCTGTCACCAACACTACAGCTGTATCTGTAGTTAGTACTACATCCAACCAGGTCTCTGTCAAAAACACTACAGCTGTACCTGTAGTTAGTACTACATCCACCCAGGTCTCTGTCACCAACACTACAGCTGTACCTGTAGTTAGTACTACATCCACCCAGGTCTCTGTCACCAACACTACAGCTGTACCTGTAGTTAGTACTACATCCACCCAGGTCTCTGTCACCAACACTACAGCTGTACCTGTAGTTAGTACTACATCCACCCAGTATCTGTCACCAACACTACAGCTGTACCTGTAGTTAGTACTACATCCACCCAGGTCTCAGTCACCAACACTACAGCTGTACCTGTAGTTAGTACTACATCAACCCAGGGCTCTGTCACCAACACTACAGCTGTACCTGTAGTTAGTACTACATCCACCCAGGTCTCTGTCACCAACACTACAGCTGTACCTGTAGTTAGTACTACATCCACCCAGGTCTCTGTCACCAACACTACAGCTGTACCTGTAGTTAGTACTACATCCACCCAGGTCTCTGTCACCAACACTACAGCTGTACCTGTAGTTAGTACTACATCCACCCAGGCCTCTGTCACCAACACTACAGCTGTACCTGTAGTTAGTACTACATCCACCCAGGTCTCTGTCACCAACACTACAGCTGTACCTGTAGTTAGTACTACATCCACCCAGGTCTCTGTCACCAACACTACAGCTGTACCTGTAGTTAGTACTACATCCACCCAAGTCTCTGTCACCAACACTACAGCTGTACCTGTAGTTAGTACTACATCAACCCAGGTCTCTGTCACCAACACTACAGCTGTACCTGTAGTTAGTACTACATCCACCCAGGCCTCTGTCACCAACACTACAGCTGTACCTGTAGTTAGTACTACATCCACCCAGGTCTCTGTCACCAACACTACAGCTGTACCTGTAGTTAGTACTACATCCACCCAGGTCTCTGTCACCAACACTACAGCTGTACCTGTAGTTAGTACTACATCCACCCAAGTCTCTGTCACCAACACTACAGCTGTACCTGTAGTTAGTACTACATCCACCCAGGTCTCTGTCACCAACACTACAGCTGTACCTGTAGTTAGTACTACATCCACCCAGGTCTCTGTCACCAACACTACAGCTGTACCTGTAGTTAGTACTACATCCACCCAGGTCTCTGTCACCAACACTACAGCTGTAGCTGTAGCTAGTACTACATCCACCCAGGTCTCTGTCACCAACACTACAGCTGTACCTGTAGTTAGTACTACATCCAACCAGGTCTCTGTCACCAACACTACAGCTGTACCTGTATTTCGTGCTACATCCACCCAGGTCTCTGTCACCAACACTACAGCTGTACCTGTAGTTAGTACTACATCCACCCAGGTCTCTGTCACCAACACTACAGCTGTACCTGTAGTTAGTACTACATCCTCCCAGGTCTCTGTCACCAACACTACAGCTGTACCTGTAGTTAGTACTACGTCCACCAGAGGGCCACATTTCACTCTGTCCCTGTATCTAAGGATCTGTGTGATGCTTTCTCTCCTCCTGTGGAATAGAGTAGAGCTGTATAATAGTTCATGTAGGTAGATGTCATGTGGAACAATGGAATCTGTGCAGAGAGAGTTGTGTCATTAGATGTAACTAGTATGTATTTGTTATGTTGTACTGAAAGACAGGGTGGAGATATGAACTTCTTGTCATAAAACATGTGAAGTGTTTTCATTATATTTACTATTCTATTAAATCTCAAACTGAATCTATGGAGATATTGTCAGAACTTCTATTTTTCATTCTGATGAAATCTTCACAGTCAGCATAGATAGGACAAAGACCCTGATATGATCATTGTTGCCATTCACACTCCTTGGCAGATCTAGGATCAGGATCACACAGATCTAGGATCAGCTTTCCTTCCCCCAAACCTAACCTTAACCATTTGTTGTGGAAATGCAAAACTGACCTAAGATCAGTGTCTAGGGACAACTTCCCCCTACACCACCAGTCACAGAGTGAGATTCATAATGTGTTCTCCATTTGAAGGCTGGGGGTGCTGTAAACTCAGTCAGGATATATGTAGTGTATATGTCAATTAACAGGATCCCAATTTATTTTAGCAGATCCAATGTTGGGTCCCTGTCAATTCACACATACATAATGTTTTTTTTTCACTGATTAGAAACTAAAGCTGGAACAAGTCACATGGTGGCCAATGTTGTGTGGATTTGACAGTTTCCCCTTCACTGTGGTTGACAGTTTAAAAAATAGTGACATTACCATTAGTTACACAGACGCAGGACAGTGCAGGGACAAGACACAGAGTTGAGGTTAGAAGTAGAAGTTACTGCATTTCACACCAACTGTTTAATTATGTCAGAGGGAGTCTATGAAATCCCAGATGGATTTGAAGAAGACGAGCCTGATACAATGAAGAACACAGACATTGATGGAAAATTATATGCCAACGTAAGAGCCTTCAAGCCCAGTCCAAGACATGGAGTTGTTGCTTCAGGTAAGATTCCATACGCACACGCACACGCACACGCACACGCACACGCACACGCACACACTTACTTTAATCATTTGTAATTCAGTACATGTTCAGTGGTGGAAGAGACCCTCTGGAGTTGCTGCAGTGTGTCTGGGGCTGCTGTGTGTTCTCCTACTGGCTGGGATCATAGGCCTGTCTGTCTACTGTAAGTTTAGTATGTTGTCACTGAGAATTAAGGAGCCTACTTAATTATACTTAATCATCAATGGTGTTTTAGTTACATGTTTGATAAACCTTTCCCTTTTACAGATGGAGTCATTGATAATCACAACTCAACACAGAGAGACCAGCTACAGACCAGTTACAACACCCTGACTAAAGAGAGAGACCAGCTACAGACCAGTTACAACACCCTGACTAAAGAGAGAGAACAGCTACAGACCAGTTACAACACCCTGACTAAAGAGAGAGACCAGCTACATTCTGACAGACTTTTTCTTAGCGGGAGGCTTACCAATCTCAGTGAGTAAACCTACAGTAATAAATTATTATTATTATCGTGTGTCTGTATTTTTTCATTAAGTGTACATCGTGATAAGTTGAAGGAAATTCATGTTTTCATCTTGAAGAACAAACCTGTCCTGAAGGCTGGCAGAAGTTTGAATCCAGTTGGTACTTCCTGTCTACTGAGACTAAAACCTGGAATGAGAGCAGAAAGGACTGTCTGGAGAGAGGAGCAGACCTGGTGATCATAAACAGTGATAAGGAACAGGTGAGAGAGAGAGAGAGAGAGAGAGAGAGAGAGAGCGAGAGAGAGAGAGAGAGAGAGAGAGGATATGGGTGTACAGTGGGTAGATATGATCAAATATATTTATCTTTCTCAACAACAGGAGTTTCTCTTCAACCTCAACAAGGGAGTCTGGATTGGTCTGACTGACTCTGTTACTGAGGGGAACTTGATATGGGTGGACGGCACCCCACTGACGACCCCAAGGTAATATACTACTGCTCTAATAACACTGACCACCCCAAGGTAATATATTACTGTTATAATAACACTGACCAACCCAAGGTAATATACTACTGTTATAATAACACTGACCACCCCAAGGTAATATACTACTGCTCTAATAACACTGACCACCCCAAGGTAATATATTACTGTTATAATAACACTGACCAACCCAAGGTAATATACTACTGTTATAATAACACTGACCAACCCAAGGTAATATACTACTGTTATAATAACACTGACCACCCCAAGGTAATATACTACTGTTATAATAACACTGACCACCCCAAGGTAATATACTACTGTTATAATAACACTGACCACCCCAAGGTAATATACTACTGCTCTAATAACACTGACCACCCCAATGTAATATACTACTGTTATAATAACACTGACCACCCCAAGGTAATATATTACTGTTATAATAACACTGACCACCCCAAGGTAATATACTACTGTTATAATAACACTGACCACCCCAAGGTAATATACTACTGTTATAATAACACTGACCAACCCAAGGTAATATATTACTGTTATAATAACACTGACCACCCCAAGGTAATATACTACTGTTATAATAACACTGACCACCCCAAGGTAATATACTACTGTTATAATAACACTGACCAACCCAAGGTAATATATTACTGTTATAATAACACTGACCACCCCAAGGTAATACACTACTGTTATAATAACACTGACCAACCCAAGGTAATATACTACTGTTATAATAACACTGACCACCCCAAGGTAATATACTACTGTTATAATAACACTGACCACCCCAAGGTAATATACTACTGTTATAATAACACTGACCAACCCAAGGTAAGAGACTACTGTTATAATAACACTGACCAACCCAAGGTAATATACTACTGCTCTAATAACACTGACCAACCCAAGGTAATATACTACTGTTATAATAACACTGACCACCCCAAGGTAATATATTACTGTTATAATAACACTGACCAACCCAAGGTAATATACTACTGTTATAATAACACTGACCCCTCCAAGGTAATATATTACTGTTATAATAACACTGACCAACCCAAGGTAAGAGACTACTGTTATAATAACACTGACCAACCCAAGGTAATATACTACTGTTATAATAACACTGACCAACCCAAGGTAATATACTACTGTTATAATAACACTGACCCCTCCAAGGTAATATATTACTGTTATAATAACACTGACCAACCCAAGGTAAGAGACTACTGTTATAATAACACTGACCAACCCAAGGTAATATACTACTGCTCTAATAACACTGACCAACCCAAGGTAATATACTACTGTTATAATAACACTGACCAACCCAAGGTAATATACTACTGCTCTAATAACACTGACCAACCCAAGGTAATATACTACTGTTATAATAACACTGACCAACCCAAGGTAATATATTACTGTTATAATAACACTGACCACCCCAAGGTAATATACTACTGTTATAATAACACTGACCAACCCAAGGTAGTATACTACTGTTATAATAACACTGACCAACCCAAGGTAATACACTACTGTTATAATAACACTGACCACCCCAAGGTAATATACTACTGCTCTAATAACACTGACCAACCCAAGGTAATATATTACTGTTATAATAACACTGACCACCCCAAGGTAATATACTACTGTTATAATAACACTGACCACCCCAAGGTAATATATTACTGTTATAATAACACTGACCAACCCAAGGTAATATACTACTGCTCAAATAACACTGACCACCCCAAGGTAATATACTACTGCTCTAATAACACTGACCACCCCAAGGTAATATACTACTGCTGTAATAACACTGACCACCCCAAGGTAATATACTACTGCTCTAATAACACTGACCACCCCAAGGTAATATACTACTGCTGTAATAACACTGACCACCCCAAGGTAATATATTACTGTTATAATAACACTGACCACCCCAAGGTAATATATTACTGTTATAATAACACTGACCACCCCAAGGTAATATACTACTGTTATAATAACACTGACCACCCCAAGGTAATATATTACTGTTATAATAACACTGACCAACCCAAGGTAATATATTACTGTTATAATAACACTGACCACCCCAAGGTAATATACTACTGTTATAATAACACTGACCACCCCAAGGTAATATACTACTGCTATAATAACACTGACCACCCCAAGGTAATATACTACTGTTATAATAACACTGACCACCCCAAGGTAATATACTACTGCTATAATAACACTGACCACAGTGATATCTGACTGTTGTTCACCCTGTAGGTACTGGTATTAACCATGATATCTGACTGTTTTTAACCCTGTAGGTACTGGTATTAACCATGATATCTGACTGTTTTTAACCCTGTAGGTACTGGTATTAACCATTAACCACTGTTTTTAACCCTGTAGGTACTGGTATTAACCATTAACCACTGTTTTTAACCCTGTAGGTACTGGTATTAACCATTAACCACTGTTTTTAACCCTGTAGGTACTGGTATTAACCATGATATCTGACTGTTGTTAACCCTGTAGGTACTGGTATTAACCATTAACCACTGTTTTTAACCCTGTAGGTACTGGTCTTAACCATGATATCTGACTGTTGTTAACCCTGTAGGTACTGGTATTAACCATTAACCACTGTTGTTAACCCTGTAGGTACTGGCATTAACCATGATATCTGACTGTTTTTAACCCTGTAGGTAATGGTATTAACCATGATATCTGACTGTTGTTAACCCTGTAGGTACTGGTATTGACCATTAACCACTGTTTTTAACCCTGTAGGTACTGGTATTAACCATTAACCACTGTTTTTAACCCTGTAGGTACTGGTATTAACCATTAACCACTGTTTTTAACCCTGTAGGTACTGGCCTCCACATCAGCCTGATAATGGTGATGGCAAACCAGAATATGGTGAGGAGGACTGTGTTCACATACGTGAAGAACAGAGTCCTCGAACGTCATGGAATGACTTGTCATGTGACAGCAAACTCAACTGGGTTTGTGAGAAAGTGCTTTAACATCACCATGACAACATTCTGTAACACATACAGTAGCCTACAGTGCACACAACTTCCTCCTTCATTCTCTCGCTCTCTCTCTCTCACGCACACACCCTAATTCACACACACGCACAAACACTTGCATGCATGCACGTACACAAACACACACACCTATTGTTGTATTTGTTTGAAGTATCATATTAATAAAAGTCCTACTTATTTCCTGTTTGTAACTTCCTGTGTACCAGTAGTTATGTTTCACACATCATCAGGTTCAACATGAATTCAGTACATTTGACTTTGTGCATTTACATAACTTCCAATTCAAATATATTCTACAGATATTTACATGCTCCAATTGAGTCCTGGTGATGACATTCTCAACAGTACCAAACCACCATTACATACACTGTATAGGAAGGAGGTGACTGTATCACCAATCAATGCGTGTAGTAGAGATATCAAACAATGTTACTTAATAATATTTAACAGTCAGTCTTTGTTGTGAAGTTACATATAAGCACAATATCAAATGCTCATATTTGACTGTTGTTCCCCCATATGGGTCCCAAAAGAGGGAAGGGAAGTGAAGTGGATATTTTCAGTGGTTCAACCAGCTGTCACTCAACCAATCAGGTTGATCCTCACTGGTTAAGCATACCCACCCTCAATATCCACTTGGAGCAGTTTGTAGTGTCACATCTATTGTCTGGACATTATAATGACCCATGTTTGTAGTCCTGGACCTACTGAACATGTTGATGTATATTTGGGAGTAAACAGAGGGTCCAAATCAGCAGAAAGGTGAAAGGAAGGAGGAGTTCTGGAAACTCCCTGAATTATCTTGGGGCTGTTACATATGATATTTAATATATGTTAACAACTAGTCTTTGTTCTCCACTTCCACTCTATGATCTATATCCTCCTGGTATGATAGTGTCCTGTCCATCATCACAAATAGCAAGTCCCATTCCCTGGGCAGGAGGACTGTGTTGACATATACTCTGGACAAGATGACCATGTAGAGACATGGAATGATTTATATTGTTCTGCAGAAAATGGTTTAACAATAACCACTGGAACAATCTCTCACACTCACAGACACAGCATGCCAACTTGTTATATTTTTGTATTAGCATAGCCACAACTACCCGTGTCATTTTGTTGATACTTCCCTAGAGTTAACACCTACAGTAGTCACACAGACAGACAAACAGATGATTCAGAGACAGATATATAACTAGAAGCAGAGACTTCATGTACAGAGGCCTTGCAGTTGACGTACGACACCTCCTGGTGGCCATGTTGGAGGACCACCACATTAATTCTAGAAGCAGAGACTTAATGTATAGTAGACCTACATAGACACCCTGAGAGACAGTGAGACCAGCACCAAGAGAGAAGAGACAGCAGACACTGCTCCTAATAATGGCCCAGGAGACCAGCACTCAGATAACACGCACGCACGCGCGCACACACACACACACACACACACACACACACACACACACACACACACACACACACACACACACACACACACACACACACACACACACACACACACACACACACACACACAAAATAACAACTTAAAAGTCTCTTGTTTTTTCCACAGAGCCTGGTTGATCAGGGAAGAGACCCTTCCTAGTTGCTGCAGTGTGTCTGGGCCTGCTGTGTGTTCTACTGGCTGGGATCATAGGCCTGTCTGTCTACTGTGAGTTTGTGTCCAAGTTCATTGCTTATCACCAAGTTGTCAGAAGTGCTGGTTACTAAGCCTATTTACCTGCTGTTTTACCTAGTAACTATGTGTTTATACTGTGTAGATAACAGAGAAATCACTAAAAGGAACAACTTGTTCCAGAGTTTTTCCCTTTATAAAATCAACACAACTGAATAGAGAGACCAGCTACAGACCAGATACAACAACCTGACTAAAGACAGAGACCAGTTACAGACCAGATACAACAACATGACTAGAAAGAGAGACCAGTTACAGACCAGATACAACAACCTGACTAAAGAGAGAGACAAGTTACAGACCAGATACGACAACATGACTCGAGAGAGACCAGTTACAGACCAGTTACAACAACCTGACTGAAGAGAGAGACCAGTTACAGACCAGATACAACAACCTGACTAAAGAGAGAGACCAGTTACAGACCAGATACAACAACCTGACTAAAGAGAGAGACCAGTTACAGACCAGATACAACAACATGACTAGAGAGAGAGACCAGCTACAGACCAGATACAACAACCTGACTAAAGAGAAAGGCCATATTCAGGCAAAGCTTTTTGTGATAGGTGAGACATAAACTGTGATAAATTAGAAGTAAAATCAACAGTAATTATATATCAGTGGGTTTATGAATATGAAGATACTTGCTTTGTTTCTCAATGTGTTCACCTTTGCTCTACAACAGAGCAGCATTTTCAAAAGGGATGGAGAAACTTTGACTACATTTTGTACTTCCTCTCTACTAAGAAGACAATCTGGGAGGAGAGAGAAGCAGTCCTGGTGATCATAAACAGCAGAAAGGAACAGGCGAGAAAGAGATAGAGAGGGAGGGAGGGAGATGGAGGTGAGAGAGAAGAGAGAGAGAGGTGAGAGAGTAGAGGAGAAGAGAGAGAGGAGAGAGAGGAGAGAGAGGGAGGGAGGGAGGGAGGAAGGGAGGGAGGGAGGGAGGTAGGGAGGGAGTCAGGGAGGGAGGGAGGGAGGGAGGGAGGGAGGGAGGGAGGGAGGGAGGGAGGGAGGGAGGGAGGGAGGGAGGGAGGGAGGGAGGGAGGGAGGGAGCGAGCGAGCGAGCGAGCGAGGGAGGTGAGAGAAGAGAGAGAAGAGAGAGAGGTGAGAGAGAATATATATATATATAGAGAGAGAGAGGAGAGAGGGAGGTGAGAGTTAAGAGAGAAGAGAGAGACAGAGGGGAGAGAGGGAGGTGAGAGGTGAGAGAGAAGAGAGAGAGATAGAGAGAGGGAGGAGAGAGAGAGAGAGAGAGAGAGAGAGAGGGAGGAGAGAGAGAGGACTGAAGAAGGGAGGGGAGAGGGGAGAGGGAGGAGAGAAGTGCTAGAGAAGAGAGAGAGAGGAGAGAGAGGGATAGGGAGAGAGGTGAGAGAAAGAGGGGGTGGAGAGGGAGGGGAGAGGTGAGAGAGAAGAGAGAGAGATAGAGAGAGAGAGGGGGGGGCAGACCTGGTGATCATAAACAGCATAGCGGAACAGGTGTGAGAGAGAGAGAGAGAGAGAGAGAGAGAGAGAGAGAGAGAGAGGTTGAGCAAGTATTTTCATCAGTACACTAATATGTGGGCAGTATTTTAAAATATATTAAAAGGGACAGTTTTTTATCTTTCTCAACAATTGACCATTTGTCTTCAACCTCCACCTGAGAGCCTGGGATGGTCTGACTGACTGTTACTGAGGAGACCTGGAAGTGGGTGGATGGCACATCACTGACCGCAGGGTGAGAGATTTGACCATTTTACCTTGTGATATGGAGATACAAAACAACAATGATGTATTTCTTCCAGTCATATTCATCAAAATGTATGTTTAAAACATGGATGTAATTCAATGAGAACTAGAGATGTATTATAGATAGCAGGTAATATTTATAAATGAAAATGTAATTGAAAGAGTAAAATAAAAAATGTATTGATGGTCCATTCTTGATAATGGTCTGATCATCTTACAGAGTGTGTCTTTAAAACTGAGAACACATAGGACTGTGTACATTATTGAGGAGGATGTTTGTACCACAGTGTCTGACTCTCTGGTTCTCTGTGTTGTTTAGGTACAGGGGGAAAGGACAGCCTGATGATAGAGTGCAGGAGGACTGTGTTGAGATTTACTATGGACAAGCTGACCCTGTACAGACATGGAATGATGACAATTGTACCAAATATCATAACTGGATCTATGAGAAAGCGGTGGTACAATAACCTTCTGTCTGTCTGTCTGTCTGTCTGTCTGTCTGTCTGTCTGTCTGTCTGTCTGTCTGTCTGTCTGTCTGTCTGTCTGTCTGTCTGTCTGTCTCTCTCCCCTTTTTCTCTTCTTTCCCATAGTTATTATGTTAATGGTTGTGTTGGTTCCACTTTTCTGGGCTCCATTATTTACTTAACGGATAAGGAATAGTTAAAATGTGCATATATAATTAGAATACAGCCGTAGACAGAAGTCAAAGATCAAACATCAGACATACAACTGATGTCTCTCCTGAGTTCTGCCCCGAACAAAAGAAAGACGCCATCTTATATACCAGAGGTCAGACCTTATGTTGTGATCTCCTATGTCAAAACCTGCATGTGCAGCTAAAGTTATTCTTAACACAAGGTTTCTGAGAACCTGTCTCAGCAGTATGCAAATCTGCCCTTGTTTCAGAGAAAAACAGGCACTGTCTCAGCAGTATGCAAATCTGCCCTTGTTTTAGAGAAAAACAGGCACTGTCTCAGCAGTATGCAAATCTGCCCTTGTTTTAGAGAAAAACAGGCACTGTCTCAGCAGTATGCAAATCTGCCCTTGTTTTAGAGAAAAACAGGCACTGTCTCAGCAGTATGCAAATCTGCCCTTGTTTTAGAGAAAAACAGAACCTGTCTCAGCAGTATGCAAATCTGCCCTTGTTTTAGAGAAAAACAGAACCTGTCTCAGCAGTTTGCAAATCTGCCCTTGTTTTAGAGAAAAACAGGCACTGTCTCAGCAGTATGCAAATCTGCCCTTGTTTTAGAGAAAAACAGAACCTGTCTCAGCAGTATGCAAATCTGCCCTTGTTTTAGAGAAAAACAGAACCTGTCTCAGCAGTATGCAAATCTGCCCTTGTTTTAGAGAAAAACAGACGCTGTCTCAGCAGTATGCAAATCTGCCCTTGTTTTAGAGAAAAACAGACACTGTCTCAGCAGTATGCAAAGCTGCCCTTGTTTTAGAGAAAAACAGACACTGTCTCAGCAGTATGCAAATCTGCCCTTGTTTTAGAGAAAAACAGACACTGTCTCTCTCTGTCTCGCTATCACCCTCAGTCCCTTTTCTCACCTTTCCTCACAGACGCTGGGCGGTGGGTTTTGGCAGAAAGCTAGACACAGACAGAGGCCTCAATATTCAGCTATAGAGTGAGCAAAAGTACAATGGCACGAAAGCAAATTAGTAACAACATAATCAATGGTGGGGGTCTTTAGAAGACCCACAAAATCAAATGTAACCCTTCAGTTGGATAAAGTCCTGAATGGTTAAGTGATGATTCCACCTAGTGGTTTAAATGAGAGATGAACTCACCAAGGAGGTGAAATAATGGTATTATAGACTGTCTCAAAACACACTGGAGAATACAATCCTAGGGGAGGGACCTTGGACCTTCTCTCCCAATAGGGTTGATAGGAGGTGAGGAATTGAAGAAACACAAACTGAGATGAAGAAGAAAATTAAGAGAATGGCAGAAAGAAAATAAGAATAGTTATGTTAAGATTTAATAAAAGGAGTGTGTAGACATACCTTACTGGGTACACATTGGTTGAATCAACATTGTATCCATTTCATTTCAATAAAATTACGCTGAACCAATGTGCAATTGACATTGTATTGACGTCTCTGCCCAGTGGGACTTTACTCTGTAAAATGCTTGTATTAATAGTTTTCATTAGGAACATGTCATGTGATTTGCCATGTTCTAACACTGTGATTATTTTCAAGGCTCTGAAAGTCAACTAACAAGGAAACAATGTCCCAGCAGGAGAACTAGCTTCCTGATTGGATGTGATTGGATCAATAAAATAGTGTGATCTGAACACAACAGAGGTTAGATCTAAGAGGCACGTACACAAGCACACAAGCATCCACACACACACACAACACATACACACACTTCTGAATAACTCTTCACACTGATGTCAGTATGGATAGAGAACAGAGAGTATAGAAAGAAAAGAAGGCCCCTATAGGGCCATTGGTGGCTGGCCACGGAGCACAAACCATAACATGACTTCCTTATGAAGAATGACACAGACAGGCCTTGCAAAGTATAACTTCCAGTTTGATTTTGATTGGATACTTAAAACATTCTAGCAACTGTATAGGACCACAGACAGAGAGCAGAGAGCAGAGGTCTACAGTCAATAACGGATTACAAAAAGAAAACATACAGTAGATATTACCATTAGGAGACAGTTAGAAAGGTAATCATACAGTTAGTTAAGATTAGTTAAGATGGATTACTACTCAACTGTATATACATATATTCATGTTTCTTCGCATATCTTTTATATATTTTCTTTTCCAAAAAATCAACTTCAAAACATTCTCCTGCAACCCGCCTCACCAATTAAAAAAAATAAACATGTATTTACCTCAAATCTGAAATTCACAATAGAATCTAGCCAGAAGCTAACCAGAAACTGGCCAGAAGATAGCCAGAAGCTAACCAGAAGCTAGCCACAAGCTAACCAGAAGCTAGCCAGAAGCTAACCAGAAGCTAACCAGAAGCTAGCCAGAAGCTAACCAGAAGCTAACCAGAAGCTATCCTTTAGCTTGAAAAGCTATCGCCAGTTTTGTACAACGCGACTCAGACCAGATCATACCGGACCTATTTTTCTCTCCATATCCCCGGATTTCAACCGAAAACTCTGGACATTTACACCTGGATCTTGCAGCTAGCTAGCTGCTATCCGTGTGACTATTGGCTTACGTCGATTCCGGAGCAAACATCAATTATTCCGGAGCTAGCCAGCTGAAGAGTTCCATCAGCCACCCTTGGGCTACAATAACCTATCCGGACCTGTTTTACTGCCGATGCGGAGCCCCACCGAGCCTTCACGACTGGACTACCGACGTTATCTGCCCGAGGGAGTTATCCAACTGGCCCCTCCACCGCGACGGTTCCTGAACGCCCATCTGCAGCCCTCTAATCGTTAGCTGTCTTATCGGCTGCTATCTGAATAGGTCTATTGGACAATTTTTCTTGGGTCACTATAACTATATCTATTTTGCCATTTGGATTGATCCCCTCTACCACACGGAACCCCACTAATCTACTGACGGAAACGCACGAGGTGGCTAAAAACAGACCTCCATCCTATGCTAGCTTGCTACCGATGGCCCAGCTAGCTGTCTGAATCGCTGTGACCCCAACCAACCTCACTACTCACTGGACCCTTATGATCACTCGACTAAGCATGCCTCTCCTTAATGTCAATATGCCTTATCCATTGCTGTTCTGGTTCTGGTGTTTATTGGCTTATTTCACTGTAGGGCATCTAGCCCTGCTCATTATACCTTATCCAACCTTTTAGTTCCACCACCCACACATGCGATGACATCACCTGGTTTCAATGATGTTTCTAGAGACAATATCTCTCTTATCATCACTCAATACCTAGGTTTACTTCCACTGTATTCACATCCTACCATACCTTTGTCTGTACACTATACCTTGAAGCTATTTTATCGCCCCCAGAAACCTCCTTTTACTCTCTGTTCCAGACGTTCGAGACGACCAATTCTCATAGCTTTTAGCCGTACCCTAATCATACTCCTCCTCTGTTCCTCTGGTGATGTAGAGGGCCCTGCAGTGCCTGGCTCACCTCCTATTCCCCAGGCGCTCTCTTTTGATGACTTCTGTAACGGTAACAGCCTTGGTTTCATGCATGTTAACATTAGAAGCCTCGTCCCTAAGTTTGAGTAAAACACTGCTTTAGCACACTCTGCCAACCCGGATGATCTGAATCCTGGCTTAGGAAGACCACCAAAAATTCTGAAATCTCCATCCAAACTACTACATTTTCAAACAAGATAGAACGGCCAAAGGGGGCGGTGTTCCAATCTACTGCAAAGATAGCCTGCAGAGTTCTGTCCTACTATCCAGGTCTGTACCCAAACAATTTGAACTTCTACTTTTAAAAAGCCACCTCTCTAAAAACAAGTCTCTCACCGTTGCCCCCTGCTATAGACCACCCTCTGCCCCCAGCTATGCTCTGGACACCATTTGTGAACTGATTGCCCCCATCTATCTTGGGGCGGCAGGGTAGCCTAGTGGTTAGAGTGTTGGGCTAGTAACCGAAGTTCAAATCCCCGAGCTGACAAGGTACAAATCTGTCATTCTGCCCCTGAACAGGCAGTTAACCCACTGTTCCTAGGCTGTCATTGAAAATAAGAATTTGTTCTTAACTGACTTGCCTAGTTAAATAAAGGTAAAATAAAAAAATTAAATCTTCAGAGCTCGTGCTGCTAGGCGACCTAAACTGGAACATGCTTAACACCCCGGCCATCCTACAATCTAAGCTTGATGCACTCAATCTCGCACAAATTATCAATGAACCTACTAGGTACCACCCCAAAGCCGTAAACACGGGCACCCTCATAGATATCATCCTAACCAACTTGCCCTCTAAATACACCTCTGCTGTTTTCAACCAAGATCTCAGTGATCTCTGCCTCATTGCCTGCATCCGTAATGGGTCAGCGGTCAAACGACCCCCACTCATCACTGTCAAACGCTCCCTGAAACACTTCAGCGAGCAGGCCTTTCTAATCGACCTGGCCGGGGTATCCTGGAAGGGTATTGATCTCATCCCGTCAGTAGAGGATGCCTGGTTTTCTTTGTTAAATGCCTTCCTCACCATCTTAAATAAGCATGAGCTATTCAAGAAATGTAGAACCAGGAATATATATAGCCCTTGGTTCTCTCCAGACCTGACTGCCCTTAACCAACACAAAAACATCCTATGGTGTTCTGCATTAGCATCAAACAGCCCCAGTGATATGCAACTTTTCAGGGAAGCTAGAAACCAATACACAGGCAGTTAGAAAAGCCAAGGCTAGCTTTTTCAAGCAGAAATTTGCCTCCTGCAACACAAACTCAAAAAAGTTCTGGGACACTGTAAAGTCCATGGAGAATAAGAACACCTCCTCCCAGCTGCCCACTGCACTGAGGATAGGAAACACTGTCACTACCGATAAATCCACTACAAAATTCTACTCCGTTGTGCTCTGGGTCTGCCTTAAACAAAATCACAGACTCAATCTTGCTAAGATATATTTGTTTTGGTTTGTTGCATTGAAAAGGGGCTGATAGGATATAGATTCGATCACAGAAAAAAACATTGATCTTTATAGTGCAAACTAATGGGGTTGAACTCGGTGAAGTTCAATCTCTTCCACCTCTGTGTAGCATGGCGTTTCTTCTGTGCAGCAGTCCCGGAGGAAGTGAGTGGCAGCTCACATGCGCAGTTTAGAGGGAACATTCCTGTCTACTGTACAGTCTGTTTTTAAAGGCCTCTCACTTACAGTAGCAATAAGAAACGGAGTTTTAACAAGTAGCTGATGCATCAAGGACTCTCCGGAGAAGCATTTTTCTCTTATATAACCAGTATGACTCCTGAGAGAGACCAGTTACAACACCCTGACTAAAGAGAGAGACCAGTTACAACACCCTGACTAAAGAGAGAGACCAGTTACAACACCCTGACTAAAGAGACAGACCAGTTACAACACCCTGACTAAAGAGACAGACCAGTTACAACACCCTGACTAAAGAGAGAGACCAGTTACAACAACCTGACTACAGAGACAGACCAGTTACAACAACCTGACTAAAGAGAGAGACCAGTTACAACACCCTGACTAAAGAGACAGACCAGTTACAACACCCTGACTAAAGAGACAGACCAGTTACAACACCCTGACTAAAGAGAGAGACCAGTTACAACACCCTGACTAAAGAGACAGACCAGTTACAACACCCTGACTAAAGAGACAGACCAGTTACAACACCCTGACTAAAGAGACAGACCAGTTACAACACCCTGACTAAAGAGAGAGACCAGTTACAACACCCTGACTAAAGAGACAGACCAGTTACAACACCCTGACTAAAGAGACAGACCAGTTACAACACCCTGACTAAAGAGACAGACCAGTTACAACACCCTGACTAAAGAGACCGACCAGTTACAACACCCTGACTAAAGAGACCGACCAGTTACAACAACCTGACTACAGAGACAGACCAGTTACAACAACCTGACTACAGAGACAGACCAGTTACAACACCCTGACTACAGAGACAGACCAGTTACAACACCCTGACTAAAGAGACAGACCAGTTACAACACCCTGACTTGAGAGGCCATCTCAGACAAAGCTTTTTGTGATATAGGTGAGATATAAACGGTGGTTAATTAGAAGTAAAATCAACAGCAATAGTATATGGGTTTGAGAGTATAATGATACTTGCTAACTTTCTCAATATGTTCACCTTTGCTCTTCAACAGAGCAGCATTGTCAAGAGAAATGGAGATACATTGACTGCAGTTTCTACTTCCTCTCCTCTGAGAAGAAAATCTGGGTTTCCACCATCCTTCCACCATTTCAAAGTAGTCAAGTTTGTCAACTGGTTTGGTTTCACTATGGAATGTAGCTATAATGGAACAGATAAAGATGAGTTCTCTATCTATCTCTATGGGTCAAGGTCACAGTAATAGAAGGAAGAAACAGAGCTTGTAGAAAACAGCCAGTAGTGGGAGACAAACACTTATAAAAGTAGGTATTATACCCAACATGAGGGACTTTTCTGACCTGCATTGCATTGACCAACAGATTATAGACAAAACCTCCAACTGACCCTTACCTTAACCCTAACCTTCACCTAATTTGAACTAATTCAGAATCTGAACAGATGACGAATATGACTAAATAAAATGTTCTTGAAGGTTAAAATGAAGCCTTTTTCTGTATAGATGTCCTGTTGTATTTGTGGTGACTTTATATCCATGGATGAAAAGTGGCCTGTGTTTTTTTGGACAAATGCAGTGCATAAGACCTACATAGAATATGAATAATGTCATTAAGGGCACGTCTCAAATGGCACCATATTCCCTGTATAGTGCACTACTTTTGACCAGGGTCCATCAATATATAGAGTATTGAAAACTTTTACAAAGTATTGACTTAGGACGTGAATACTTATGTAAATTCTGTATTATATTTAATTTTCAATACATTTGCAAACATTTCTAAAAATATGTTTTATTTTTGTCGTTATGGGGTATTTTGTGTAGTTGAGTGAGAGAAAAAATATATTTACTGCATTTTAAATTTAGTCTGTAACACAACAACATGTGTAAGTCTAGGGGTGGCAAGGCACTGTATGTTAAACATGAATGCTCTAATTGTAAGTCTGCTAAATGACTAAAATGTAAGTGTAATAGTAAATAATGGTAAATAATGTATTGTGTAACTTTGGAGTCATTTTTATTGTAAATAAGAATAGAATACCATGATTAAAGACAATCCTGAATCAATTGTGAATAAATGAGTGAGGAAGTTAGAGGTATAAATATCATACCACCCCAAAAATGCTAACCCCCCTATTATTGGTGATGGTGAGAGGTTAGCATGTCTTGGGGGTATGATATAAATGCTAACCTCCACTATTATTGGTAATGGTGAGAGGTTAGCATGTCTTGGGGGTATGATATAACATGCTAACCTCCCCTATTATTGGTAATGGTGAGAGGTTAGCATGTCTTGGGGGTATGATATAAAATGCTAACATCCCTATTATTGGTAATGGTGAGAGGTTAGCATGTCTTGGGGGTATGATATAAAATGCTAACATCCCTATTATTGGTAATGGTGAGAGGTTAGCATGTCTTGGGGATATGATATAAAATGCTAACCTCCCCTATTATTGGTAATGGTGAGAGGTTATCATGTCTTGGGGGTATGATATAAAATGCTAACCTCCCCTATTATTGGTAATGGTGAGAGGTTAGCATGTCTTGGGGGTATGATCCTCTGTAACTTTCTCACTCAACATTATTTACCATTCATTAAATTAAAGGTGACATTCTGTACAGTCACCACATATGAAACATTTGATCTCCAATCCAAAACGCTGGCGTATAGAGCCAAATGAAAAGTTGTAGCTTCACTGTCCAAATAAATACGTAAGGGAGTGTACGTGAGATAAGAAAAGACAGTATGTCACGTCACACAGCCTTTAATAGTGACAGGTCACAATGGTACAGTAAGGGTGTGGCGTCATTGTAAACATCGTTGATATTAAGCATCTCAATCACATCATTGAGGCAAGTCTGAGGGTGTTGGGGCTGGGTCTTGTTCTGCCCATGTTGAGACTGGGCCTGGTTCTTCCCATGTTGAGGCTGGGCTGGGTGTGTTGATGTTGGGCCCAGTGCTGCCCCTGTTGTGGCTGGGCTCGGGGTTGTTGATGTTGGGCCAAGTGCTACCCCTTTCGAGGCAGGTGTGTGAGGGTTGAGGCTGGGCTGGGGGTTTTGAGGCTGGGCCTGGTACCACCCCTGTTGAGACAGGTCTGAGTGTTTGGAGGCTGGTCCAGGTGCTGCCCCTGTTTAGTCTGGGGCTGATGCTGGTGGCCCTGTTAGGCCCTGTGTGCTGGGGCCTCCCGCTCTATTGCCCTGTAGGGTGAAAGGAACCGTACACATAAATAGCAACACAAGAATATAGATGGCGAGAGTAAGCAGTACCTGAACATATAGAAGAGCATGTAGGCACTCCGGGCTCTGGTCCTCAGCACAGTGGCTTCATTGGACATTGACACCTGGCTGTCGTTACAGCAGAACCAGTTTCCACTGGCATGCAATATGTCACTAATGTAGTGCCCTGTGGAACAAGGAAGACAGACTAGAGGTCAAGGGTCAGGCTATTGTGGGTAATAGAGTGTTTCGTAACAGTTAAACAGTTCATTTGGGAGGTATTTTATCTGTTACATGTGTCAAGTTTTGAAATCAGAGATAAACAAATACACATGGCATATAATTAGGCATGCCTCTCCATTCTTTTGAATTAAATTGAGTAAACTCTAAACATATTGCAGTGCTTGTTGGGATGACACTTCACTCTGAAGCCTGCAGTCTTGCTCGCTTGGCCGAAATGGCTGTTGGAGGGTCTAATTATCCCCTACCCCAGGGTTCCACAAATGGCGGCCCGCGGGACAAATTTGGTCCAAGGGTGATTTTATTTGACCCCTATGTTTTCTGACAAAATAAAAGGTAATTGTTAAAAGACTGTAAAAACACCAGCAAATCAGCTCCAAGTGATTTTCATTTTGGAAATCTGTTTCAAAGTATTCCCACGCACAATAAAGAGATATATGTGGTTGTACACAAATGTAAGCAAGGTTTGAAATGAGTCAAATATTATATCTGTTTGGCCTTCCTACGGTATATTTGCAGTCTACAAATTTTAGTAATTTTGTTCCACACCCCTTCCCATCTGGCTAAGAAAGAAAATGGACCCGAGGCTGAATCTAGTTGATGATCCCTGGCCCTCACCCTCGATAATTTTCACTCCCTCAGCTTTGGGATGCTTGTGTATACGGCAGAGGCACACGTGAACATGCAAATTGAGATTCAAGGAGAAGGGAGTGATTTGGAATTCAGCTGATGTCATATGTATTGTGCATCTGCATGTGTGTGTTTGATGGTATTTACTTACCGGAGTTTGCGGAGCCTCCCAAATGAGAGACTACGCCAGTCAGCTGGTAGTAACCATTCACTGACTGTACTGGCTTCTGCTTCTGTAAGAAAACACATGTGATCATAGGATTCTCATTTCCTCTACAGTCCACCACACTGTCTACAGTCTACTACAGTACTAGTCTACTACAGGTCTACTACTTCGTGTACTCTTCATAACTATCTCAGTGTCCTGTCATAACTTATTTTTCACTGGTTTCACTCTCTCTCTATCTCTCTCTCTCTTCTCACCACTGAGGCTGTCAGCAGCACTTTCCCTGGTTCCTGCTCATTTGAACCTGAGGGGTCAAATATACATATAAGGAGCTGTGAAAACGTGGTCACTTGTCTGATTTGCTCTGGACTAAAACAGCTCCCATACATCACTAAAGATGTCTGAGAAACATTTTATATGGCAGCTTCCAGATTCTCTGTCAGCAGGACCGTTTTGGGAGTGGGTGGTTTGTGTGGTGTTGGAGCAAGAATAGTGTTATGGTGCCATGACCTACCTGAACAGCAGAGGGCGCTGTCTTTGGCCTCTCCAGGTGGTCTGGAGACTTGGCTGGCGAGGGTCTGGGGGATGGACCCCTGGATGCTGGGGGCCTGGTTGGTGAGGGCCTGTGGGCTGGCACTGTGCAGGTGTGGCACCATGTCCCCACAGAGGGTGGAGAGCCTCAGCTCCGAAGGAAACAAAAGAGGAGCCTCCAGCTTCTCCAACCCCCCAGGTCCTCCAAACCTCTTCAGATGCAGAACCAGCACACTGCCCAGAAACAGAGAGGAAGAGAGATGAACAGACAGATAATGTAACCAGTCAACAAAATAACAGATGAGTGAACATTGCTTGGTGGTGCTCCTACAACCTGCTCAGGAAGGTAACTACTCCTAAAGGCTCAGGACATTAAACACTGCTAGTACTATGAGAGGTTATAAAGGGACAACTCACAGAGGCAGTGTGTGGAACTGCTCCACCTTTGAGGCGTGGAGGCCTTTACAGCCCTCACATGTGAATTCAACCTGTTCACTCTGGTTAGAAACAAAAGCATTACATAATGAATGATACCACTACAATAATAAGATAGCGTATTCTGAGGCAGTGGGCAGCTTGCCCTGGGTGTTAGTCTCTACATGCAGGGCTGAGCCCTAAGTGCTGACTTTGAAAGTGAGTGCTAGGCTGTTCAGCAAGGTGCGCTCAGGGCTGATGTCCAATGAGAGGTGGTTGTAGTCCTCTCTGGTGGACGACTCGCGCCCACAGCTTCAGAAGCAGGACAAAGAGAAGAAAAATGCATCAAGTCTGTTTCTGTTTCAGATCTCTACAATGTTTCTGTTATGCCATGTGTTTTGTAATATTAATATATACTGTATATATATATATATATATAGAAAGATCATGTTCTCAGTAGATACTCTACAACCAATGGGATCTCTTACCTGGTACATGTGCGCACCGACACAAGCTGGAACTCCAGCTGGGAAACAGGGCAGGTATAGTTCATCCCGAGTGTCTTCAGAATCATGCCCTCCTCCTTCAGCTGGCACAGCATATTGACGAGTAACTCGTGTGCGTCCTATGATGAGGAAGAGAAAGAAACACACCAAGATGAAAGCAAATTAAAAAGAGAAAATGAACCCTTGCAAGAAGAGCACTCGTACACAAGAGAGTAGTGCCTCAGTTACCTGTTGCGTGTCCCCCAGATACTTCAAATCGTATCCCGACAAGGAGTACTTGACCTTCCACATGAGGTCTGCTTTTGAGGCCTGGTTTGCCACACTGTCAGGTAAACCCGAACGGTGCACATCAGACAGACACCTGTAGGGGAGACAGAGAGCAAGCTAGCAGCTGACTGGATGGTGTCATGTCGTCATTCTACACTTTCCAAATTGGCCTACAAAATGCCTACATCATAATCAGTGTGTCATTGTTGTTCCTCTTGGTTATGAAGATCCAAAAACAAAAAAAAACTGGAAAATAAACCATAAATACAATACACAGCAAAATATGAAGTGGTTAAGGTTAGGAAAAGGGTTAGGATTAGTGAATGTGCTATCTTAACCTGCTACGACAATCCCTTTCTGTAGAAGTGGCGTGAAAAGAGTGTCCCTTCTTTCATTTATGACCACAATTAATTAACCCTGTAGGTACTGGTATTAACCATGATATCTGACTGTTTTTAACCCTGTAGGTACTGGTCTTCACATCAGCCTGATAATGGTGATGGCAAACACATACAGCAGCCTTCAATGTACACAACTTCCTCCTTCATTCTCTCTCTCTGTCTTTCTCTCACACACACTCACACATGCACATACACACATGCATACACATATTGTTGTATGTGTTTGTAGTTCAACATGAATTCAGTACATTTGACTTTGTGCATTCACATAACTTCCCATTAAAATATATTCTGCAGATATTTACATGCTCCAATTGAGTCCTGGTGATGACATTCTCAACAGTACCAAACCACCATTACATACACTGTATAGGAAGGAGGTGACTGTATCACCAATCAATGAGTGTAATAGAGATATCAAACAATGGTACTTAATAATATTTGACAGTCAGTCTTTGTTGTCAAGTTACAAATAAGCACAATATCAAATGCTCATATTTGACTGTTGTTACCTTATATGGGTCCCAAAAGAGGGAAGGGAAGTGGATATTTTCAGTGGTTCAACCAGCTGTCACTATAAAACTCCTCAACCAATCAGGTTGATCCTCACTGGTTAAGCATACCCACCCTCAATAACCACTTGGTGTAATCTTGTGGTGTAAAATCTATTGTATGGACATTATAATGACCCATGTTTGTAGTTTTGGATCTCCTCAACATGTTGATGTATATTTGTGAGTAAACAGAGGGTCCAAATCAGCAGAAAGGTGAAAGGAAGGAGGAGTTCTGGAAACTCCCTGAATTATCTTGGGGCGGTTACCTATGATATGTAATATATGTTACCAGCTAGTCTTTGTTCTCCACTTCCCCTCTATGATCTAGATCTTCCTGGTATGATAGTGTCCTGTCCATCATCACACATAGCAAGTCCCATTGCCTGGGCAGGAGGACTGTGTTGAGATATACTCTGGACAAGATGACCATGTAGAGACATGGAATGATTTATAATGTTCTGCAGAAAATGGTTTAACAACAACCACTGTAACGATCTCTTACACTCACACATGCAAACAAGTAAGTCAACTTGTTCTATTTTATGTATTAGCGTAGCCACAACTACCATTTCATCATTTTAATACTTCCCTATAGTTAAGGCAACATTGTTGAACATTTCTGAGGCCATCTATACCAAGCCAGATTTTGACCAATGTGGTTTGACGGAGGTGATATGGAGAAAAGGATTGTGGACATCTACATCAGTGCAGAGGCCCTGGGGGGAACGGTGAGATCAGCACTATGACACATCTGTCAGCTATGTGACAGTTACAACACCCTTACTGAGGAACGAGACCAACTACAGACAATCTAAGACAACCTGACTGAAGAGAGAGACCGGCTACAGACCAGTTACAACAACCTAACTGAGAAGAGAGACAAGCTACAGATCAGTTACAACACCCTGACTAAAGAGAGAGACCAGCTACAGATCAGTTACAACACCCTGACTAAAGAGAGAGACCAGCTACAGAGGAAGAGAGATGATTTTGAAGGTTGGTTCTACATCTCGACCAAGACTAAAAACTGGAGAGACAGCAGATCGGACTGTACCAACAGAGCTTTGAGGCCTCATTTATCAATACTACTATTACCTAACCCCTCATTTGTGTACACCCTGTTTTGTCCATAGTTTTCCACCATTTCAGTACGCTTCACTGCAGAAACGGCCAACAGAACCGGAGGAACCTTTACCGCCCGAGCCACCAACAATTCCAGATTCACTTCTTCCTTCCCTGCCAACATCTCCATGGTGACTGAGGGCGGTGCAGCCAACAGTACGGTGAGCCTCACGGCGCCCGCCAGCACCCCGTCAGGAACGGATGTACTGTAACCCTGTCCGTTGTCAGCAAAGTAAGGGTCTTGTTTCAAAACACTAAAATGCCCTCCTTTTTTCATATCCTCTCTCCCTCACAGCCACTGATTTGAAAAGGAATTGGTTGCTGTTAGCTACCAGTTGTTATCAGCTGCATCAGTTATCTGACTAAGCTCTCTTGCTCTCTCGCACTATCTATACCCTCTCCCTCTTCCTCCCCTTCTTAACTTCCTTCCTCCCTCCAGGTGACAGATTTTACCACTCTCCAGTGCGGGCTACCAGGCGTCTCCTCCAAAGGGCCAGGATTCTGGTCTAGAAGCACGGTTTTGAATGTTCCTACAGTTTGGTTTCGGTACTGCAGTTTATCAGATACTCGACCCAGAAATAGATTTTCCGTACACGGCCACATAGGAAAGTCAGATTAGAAAATTCCTAATAAGACACTTTAGTCAGAACCTTTGTGCACAAAACAATATTGTAATCTCAAATAGTTGTCGCTGAGGCCGATTTTTGTACTTTTTATAGTCACTCAATGACTGCCATGTTTTTGGATGACGTAATGATCTCGTTGCTGCTCAAATCAAATCAAATTGTATTGGTCACATACACATATTCACCAGATGTCAAATGCTGTGCAGTGCTCCCCCGATAAATGCGTTGGGCAGACCGTACCACCCTCTGGAGAGCCTCGTGCTGCTCCCTGTACCCACTGAGTGCTAGTGAGCATGTGATGTTGGGCAGACCGTACCACCCTCTGGAGAGCCTCGCTCTGCTCCCTGTACCCACTGAGTGCTAGTGAGCATGTGATGTTGGGCAGACCGTACCACCCTCTGGAGAGCCTCATGCTGCTCCCTGTACCCACTGAGTGCTAGTGAGCATGTGATGTTGGGCAGACCGTGCCACCCTCTGGAGAGCCTCGCTCTGCTCCCTGTACCCACTGAGTGCTAGTGAGCATGTGATGTTGGGCAGACCGTACCACCCTCTGGAGAGCCTCGTGCTGCTCCCTGTACCCACTGAGCGCTAGTGAGCATGTGATGTTGGGCTGTGTAAACCGGATGCAGTGCACGCTAACCAAGGTTGCCAGGTGCATGGTGTAGCCTCCCACACATTGGTGCGGCTGGCTTCCGGGTTGGATGCGCGCTGTGTTAAGAAGCAGTGCGGCTGGTTGGGTTGTGTATCGGAGGACGCATGACATTCAACCTTCGTCTCTCCCGAGCCCGTACGGGAGTTGTAGCGATGAGACAAGATAGTAGCTACTACAACAATTGGATACCACGAAAAAAATTGGGGAGAAAAAAGAAAAAGGGCTAAAAATTTAAATAAATAAAAAAATAAAAAAACATGCAGCTCCTAAAACTGGCAGCTCTCTGCCAACCTCCCCGACTGTGTCAGTGGGACAAGAATCATCTGCATCAGCCTATACCAGGGCAATAGGACCCTCAACACTTCTAGGGCAGTAGGCCCCAGGTCCAAGAATGCGACCAGGTTGGACTACAGCTTCACCTGCTGTTCAAAGAAGGTAGAGCTGGTGGTAGTGGACAGGTCAGGCAATGTGGGTGTGTGTCTGGGCTCAGTGAAGGACTCTGTGGGGGTGGTTGTGAGCTCTACAGCCCAAGGCCTTGGTTTCTCAAAAGCATTTTTTGTCTAAGTCCATCGTTTCAACAATAGGATCCTATTGTTCTCAGATGAATTTACCCTTAATATTATTTTGGGTAACCGGGCCCAGGTCACTGTCACCAACACTACAGCTGTAACTGTAGTTAGTACTACATCCACCCAGGTTTCTGTCACCAACACTACAGCTGTACCTGTAGTTAGTACTACATCCACCCAGGTCTCTGTCACCAACACTACAGCTGTACCTGTAGTTAGTACTACATCCACCCAGGTCTCTGTCACCAACACTACAGCTGTACCTGTAGTTAGTACTACATCCACCCTGGTCTCTGTCACCAACACTACAGTTGTACCTGTAGTTAGTACTACGTCCACCAGAGGGCCACCTTTGACTCTGTCCCTGTATCTAATGATTTGTGTGATGCTTTCTCTCCTCCTGTGGAATAGAGTAGAGCTGTAGAGTTGTATAATAGTTCATGTAGGTATGTATGTATGTAATATGATATAGAGTCATATAATGTATTAAATTATCAAACTAAGGCTGGTGGGAGTCATATCATGTAGTATATTATTAAACTAAGACTGGTATGAGTCATGTCATGTATTATTTTAACAGACTTAGGCTGGTGGGAGTATTATCATGTAGTATATTATCACACTAAGACTGGTGTGAGTCATATCATGTAGTATATATTCAAACTTAGGCTGGTGGGAGTCATACCATGTATTATATTATCTAACTAAGGCTGGTGGGAGTCACGTGGTGGCCAGTGTTTCTAATCCACTGTGGTTGACTGATAAAGAGTTTCACTATCATACAGTATGTCAAGGTGTGTTTATAATCGTTAAGGACTGGAGAGTTTTTCAGAAGAAAAATAAACTGAGTGGAGCTAAACAGGAAAACCTGGTTCAGTCTGCTTTCCACCAGACTCTGGGAGATTAATAAACCTTTCAACAGGACAATAACCTAAAACAGAAGACCAAATATACACTGGAGTTGCTTTCCAAGAAGACAGTCAATGTTCCTGAGTGGCCAAGTTACAGTTTTGACTTAAATCTACTTGAAAATCTATGGCAAGACCTGAAAACTGTTGTCTAGCAATGATCAAAAACCAATTTGACAAACTTAAAGAATTTTGAAAAGACTAATGGTCACGTTCCACAATCCAGGTGTGGAAAGCTCCTAGAGATTTACCAGGAAATACTCACAGCTGTTATCGCTGCCAAATGTGCTTCTACAAAGTATTGACTTAGGGATGTGAATACTTATGTAAAATCTATAGTATATTTAATTTTCAATACATTTGCAAACATTTCTAAAAACATGTTTTAACTTTGTCGTTATGGAGTACTTTGTGTAGTTGAGTGAGAGAAAAAATATATTTACTGCATTTTAAATTCAGTCTGTAACACAACAACATGTGTAAGAGGTCTAGGGGTGTCAAGGCACTCTGTATGTTAAACATGAATGCTCTAATTGTAAGTCTGCTAAATGACTAAAATGTAAGCGTAATAGTAAATAATGTATTGTGTAACTTTGGAGTCATTTTTATTGTAAATACGAATAGAATTCCATGATTAAAGATAATCATGAATGAATTGTGAATAATGATGAGTGAGAAATTTACAGAGGTATAAATATTATACCCCCCAAATGCTAACCTCCCCTATTATTGGTAATGGTGAGAGGTTAGCATGTCTTGGGGGTATGATATAAAATGCTAACCTCCACTATTATTGGTAATGGTGAGAGGTTATCATGTCTTGGGGGTATGATATAAAATGCTAACCTCCCCTATTATTGGTAATGGTGAGAGTTTAGCATGTCTTGGGGGTATGATAATAAATGCTAACCTCCCCTATTATTGGTAATGGTGAGAGGTTAGAATGTCTTGGGGGTATGATATAAAATGCTAACCTCCCCTATTATTGGTAATGGTGAGAGGTTAGCATGTCTTGGGGGTATGATATAAAATGCTAACCACCCCTATTATTGGTAATGGTGAGAGGTTAGCATGTCTTGGGGGTATGATATAAAATGCTAACCTCCCCTATTATTGGTAATGGTGAGAGGTTAGCATGTCTTGGGGGTATGATCCTCTGTAACTTTCTCACTCAACATTATTTACCATTCATTAAATTAAAGGTGACATTCTGTACAGTCACCCCATATGAAACATTTGATCTCCAATCCAAAACGCTGGCGTATAGAGCCAAATGAAAAGTTGTAGCTTCACTGTCAAAATAAATACGTAAGGGAGTGTACGTGAGATAAGAAAAGACAGAATGTAGAGTTCCCATAACTTGTTTGGTGACCCGTTACTCTACTCACAGAACCAAGGTTACAGCCATAGCCCAGCATTTTCATGTCTGTATTTATTCAAATGGATACAACTGGAGAGTAACTTCAAAAGATACTCATAGTATCTCTGAATCTTTGTGACATTCCTCCTCCAGACCTGATTGGGTGTTAGAAGGCTCCATTACAGCTGCTTCACTTTGTCACGTTTCCTGTTAGGACCGGCCTGAATCCCAGACCATAAATCTTCCTGAGTTAAAGAGTTACAACGGTCAACAGAATCATCTTAAATGGGATTTTCTTACATTTGCTTGTCATTATTAATATTCCAGGTCTTCCGGTGTGACCATGCTGAATAAGAGGTTAGACACCACAGTGTATTTCACAACAGGAGGATTTCAAACCAAACCAAATAGAAGGGATGTTATACCCTCTAAATAATCACACTCTCTATCCACCACATCTACATGTGTACTACATTTAGTGTGTATACTTTATACGCTTTATACATTAGGTGAAGTAGTCAAATCAAGGGCAGGTATTTATGACATAAGCTACTGAAAGAATGTTCATGCTAGTGTTGAAGAGCAGCATGATTGAAGTTGGGCCGAATGCTGCACCTGTTGAGGCAGGTCTGAGGGTGTTGGGGCTGGGTCTTGATCTTCCCATGTTGAGGCTGGGCTGGGTTGTTGATGTTGGGCCAAATGCTACCCCTTTCGAGGCAGGTGTGTGAGTGTTGAGGCTGGGCTGGGGGTTTTGAGACTGGGCCTGGTACTACCCCTGTTGAGACAGGTCTGAGTGTTTTGAGGCTGGTCCAGGTGCTGCCCCTGTTTAGGCTGGGGCTGATGCTGGTGGCCCTGTTAGGCCCTGTGTGCAGGGGCCTCCCGCTCTATTGCCCTGTAGGGTGAAAGGAACAGTACACATAAATAGCAACACAAGAATATAGATGGCGAGAGTAAACAGTACCTGAACATATAGAAGAGCATGTAGGCACTCCGGGCTCTGGTCCTCAGCACAGTGGCTTCATTGGACATTGACACCTGGCTGTCGTTACAGCAGAACCAGTTTCCACTGGCATGCAATATGTCACTAATGTAGTGCCCTGTGGAACAAGGAAGACAGACTAGAGGTCAAGGGTCACGCTATTGTGGGTAATAGAGTGTTTCGTAACAGTTAAACAGGTCATTTGGGAGGTATTTTATCTGTTACATGTGTCAAGTTTTGAAATCAGAGATAAACAAATACACATGGCATATAATTAGGCATGCAGTGCTTGTTGGGATGACACTTCACTCTGAAGCCTGCAGCCTTGCTAGCTTGGCCGAAATGGCTGTTGGAAGGTCTAATTATCACCTACCCCAGGGTTCCCCAAATGGCGGCCCGCGGGACAAATTTGGCCCAAGGATGATTTTATTTGGCCCCTATGTTTTCTGACCAAATAAAAGGTAATTGTTAAAAGACTGTAAAAACACCAGCAAATCAGCTCCAAGTGATTTTCATTTTGGAAATCTGTTTCAAAGTATTCCCACGCACAATAAAGAGATATTTGTGGTTGTACACAAATGTAAGCAAGGTTTGAAATGAGTCAAATATTATATCTGTTTGGCGTTCCTACGGTATATTTGCAGTCTACAAATTATTTGTAATTTTGTTCCACACCCCTTCCCATCTGGCTAAGAAAGAAAATGGACCCGAGGCTGAATCTAGTTGATGATCCCTGGCCTTCACCCTCGATAATTTTCACTCCCTCAGCTTTGGGATGCTTGTGTATACGGCAGAGGCACACGTGAACATGCAAATTGAGATCCAAGGAGAAGGGAGTGATTTGGAATTCAGCTGATGTCATATGTATTGTGCATCTGCATGTGTGTGTTTGATGGTATTTACTTACCGGAGTTTGCGGAGCCTCCCAAATGAGAGACTACGCCAGTCAGCTGGTAGTAACCATTCACTGACTGTACTGGCTTCTGCTTCTGTAAGAAAACACATGTGATCATAGGATTCTCATTTCCTCTACAGTCCACCACACTGTCTACAGTCTACTACAGTACTAGTCTACTACAGGTCTACTACTTCGTGTACTCTTCATAACTATCTCAGTGTTCTGTCATAACTTATTTTTCACTGGTTTCTCTCTCTCTCTCTCTCTCTCTCTCTCTCTCTCTCTCTCTCTCTCTCTCTCTCTCTCTCTCTCTCTCTCTCTCTCTCTCTCTCTCTCTCTCTCTCTCTCTCTCTCTCTCTCTCCTCACCACTGAGGCTGTCAGCAGCACTTTCCCTGGTTCCTGCTCATTTGAATCTGAGGGATCAAATATACATATAAGGAGCTGTGAAAACGTGGTCACTTGTCTGAATTGCTCTGGACTAAAACAGCTCCCATACATCACTAAAAATGTCCGAGAAGCATTTTAAATTGCAGCTTCCAGCTTCTCTGTCAGCAGGACCGTTCTGGGAGTGGGTGGTTTGTGTGGTGTTGGAGCAAGAATAGTGTTATGGTGCCATGACCTACCTGAACAGCAGAGGGCGCTGTCTTTGGCCTCTCCAGGTGGTCTGGAGACTTGGCTGGCGAGGGTCTGGGGGATGGACCCCTGGATGCTGGGGGCCTGGTTGGTGAGGGCCTGTGGGCTGGCACTGTGCAGGTGTGGCACCATGTCCCCACAGAGGGTGGAGAGCCTCAGCTCCGAAGGAAACAAAAGAGGAGCCTCCAGCTTCTCCAACCCCCCAGGTCCTCCAAACCTCTTCAGATGCAGAACCAGCACACTGCCCAGAAAGAGAGAGGAAGAGAGATGAACAGACAGACAATGAAACCAGTCAACAAAATAACAGATGAGTGAAATTTGTTTGGCGGTGCTCACCTCTAAGTCCTACAACCTGCTCAGGAAGGTAACTACTCCTAAAGGCTCAGGACATTAAACACTGCTAGTACTATGAGAGGTTATAAAGGGACAACTCACAGAGGCAGTGTGTGGAACTGCTCCACCTTTGAGGCGTGGAGGCCTTTACAGCCCTCACATGTGAATTCAACCTGTTCACTCTGGTTAGAAACAAAAGCATTACATAATGAATGATACCACTACAATAATAAGATAAGATAGCGTATTCTGAGGCAGTGGGCAGCTTGCCCTGGGTGTTAGTCTCTACATGCAGGGCTGAGCCCTAAGTGCTGACTTTGAAAGTGAGTGCTAGGCTGTTCAGCAAGGTGCGCTCAGGGCTGATGTCCAATGAGAGGTGGTTGTAGTCCTCTCTGGTGGACGACTCGCGCCCACAGCTTCAGAAGCAGGACAAAGAGAAGAAAAATGCATCAAGTCTGTTTCTGTTTCAGGTCTCTACAATGTTTCTGTTATGCCATGTGTTTTGTAATATTAATATATACTGTATATATATATATATATATATATATATATATATATAGAAAGATCATGTTCTCAGTACATACACTACAACCAATGGGATCTCTTACCTGGTACATGTGCGCACCGACACAAGCTGGAACTCCAGCTGGGAAACAGGGCAGGTATAGTTCATCCCAAGTGTCTTCAGAATCATGCCCTCCTCCTTCAGCTGGCACAGCATATTGACGAGTAACTCGTGTGCGTCCTATGATGAGGAAGAGAAAGAAACACACCAAGATAAAAGCAAATTAAAAAGAGAAAATGAACCCTTGCAAGAAGAGCACTCGTACACAAGAGAGTAGTGCCTCAGTTACCTGTTGCGTGTCCCCCAGATACTTCAAATCGTATCCCGACAAGGAGTACTTGACCTTCCACATGAGGTCTGCTTTTGAGGCCTGGTTTGCCACACTGTCAGGTAGACCCGAACGGTGCACATCAGACAGACACCTGTAGGGGAGACAGAGAGTAAGTTAGCAGCCGACTGGATGGTGTCAACCTACTGGCTTACGCCTGAAGAGGCAGGTGAGTAAATACAAATATGTTTTATCTAGTGGCACCCCATCATTAGAAATGTTTCATTGGATTTGATGCAATTTCACCATTGAGGACAGACAATGAAGCCAAACAACAAAAATGTATTGTTTATTCTCCTAAGATATTTGGTTTGGATACTGCTCTCAATTCAAGAGCATTTAAAAAAACTACCACATTTCCCACGGTAAGGTGGAATGTTCAGTCAATGAGCATTATGGGTCATGTAGTCATTCTACACTTTCCAAATTGGCCTACAAAATGCCTACATCATAATCAGTGTGTTATTGTTGTTCTTCTTGGTTATGAAGATTCCAAAAACAAAAAGAAACTGGAAAATAAACCAAAAATACAATACACAGCAAAATATGAAGTGGTTAAGGTTAGGAAAAGGGTTAGGATTAGTGAAAGTGCTATCTTAACCTGCTACGACAATCCCTTTCTGTAGAAGTGGCGTGAAAAGAGTGTCCCTTCTTTAATTCATGACCACAATTAATGGGTGTGTGGGGTGAGTGTCTGCTTTTGAGCCTTCCCTTACCTGAGCAGGTTGGAGAAGGGGGAGGAGCTCCAGAGTTGTTCCTGGTGCAGGATTTCCTTTGAGAAGGACGGCAGGATCAGGAGGCACTGCAGGGTGGCGTTAAGGAAGCAAGTGTTGCCAATGTTAGGCAACCTGTGAAGAAGAAGCAGCCATCAGTACACACATAGAGATTAATCATAAACCTTCACATCTCTATAAAGTGATGATAATGGTAGGGGATAAGGGATACATTATATTTAACACAAAGAAGTGGATGTCCTTTAGACCAAGATTGACATAATTCATGGGTTTATAAATATCTAATAAAACGGACATGCTAGATAGTAAGCCTTATCCCCATAGTATATCAGACACTGATCTCTAAACAATAAAGAACTTATATTCAATGCATTTGCAGTGTGTTGTGGTTTACCCAAGAAGTTCCATGTTGACCAGTTCCCCCCGTTCTCCTCTGGCCCCCTGGGTCTCTTCTGACCCTCTGGTGGCTGAGCTGGCCCTGGGAAGAGTCATGCTTCTGGTGGCTGAGCTGGCCCTGGGAAGAGTCATGCTTCTGGTGGCTGAGACTGGTCTCTGGGGCATTGGACTAGAGTGTTCCTGAAGAGACAGAGATCTGGAGGAAGGAGAGAAACAGGTCTAACACCTTCAACACAGAGATATTATCACTCTACACAGTCTCTCTATTAAATACTGTACTGTACTATAAACACAGCTGAGTACTGCTGTCCATATAAATGCAGTGTACCAAGTAGACCAGGCCAATAGGTTAGTACTCTCTTTATCCACTAGATGTAGACAGAAGAGCCTAAAACTACAGTTTGAGGAAAATAACTTTCTGGGACTGTGTTTATCAAGTGTCTCAGAGTAGGAGTCGGATCTAGGACCAGTTTTGCATTTTAGATCATAGATCAATGAATCAGATTATTATGGACAGAGAGGACCTGATCCTAGATTAGCACTCATACTGTTGATTAACACTGACCCTGGTCTGGTAGCACTAAATCCAAATCTCCAAAGAGACTCTAGGATGGCACTGTACTTTATGTTTGGATTACCTGACTGTTGTGCCCTCCTGACTGGTGTCTCCATGACGGTCCAGAGGGTTGGTAGGAGAGGGAGAACTAGGGTGGGACACCACTGGAGAGGATTTCACTGGGGAAGGGTTTTTGGCAGGTGACCGGGGTACAGAGGGTTGTTTAGCAGGAGAGCAAGGCCGAGAGGAACATTTAACAGGAGAGGGAGGTGGATGGAGGGAGGAGAGTTGGTCAGAGGGTGAGGGGTCAGAGGTAGCGGAGCCATTCCGTTCAGAACAGTCAGATGGAATTAGAGAGGGGGATGAAGTGCCCCTCTCCTTCTTCTTTCTTGTCTTCTGCTCCACATCAACTGAATTTGCTTTCTGACGTTTTTTCTGTTGACAAGAAAATGTGATAGTGCTAAATACTTTCCCCCCAGATCCCCAGCCAATGGAAGAGGGGGGTCATAAGAGTAGGAAGAGGTTGGCCTAAATGGAGAATCATAGGTATCTATCCAAAACCTCAAATAACACAGTATAGACAGGTTACATTGAGTGACATTTGCAATAGCCGAACTTCATGTACATCTCATGTACACTTTTTACGTATTCGTCAATCAGAATGTAATTTTACTTTTATTCTTCCCACTAGGTTTAAGAGAAAAATACTACTCCAGAATTATAGTAGTTGTTAATTGATTAAATGACCTGATTTCATACCTTTTTGCACCAGCAGAAACAAGCCATGTCGATAACCAATGAAGACTGATACATTTCCACATTAACCCATTGTTCAAATTGGCTTTAAGACCATTGTGATGTCATCGGTCATGTATGACACCACCACCTGGCAACCCAATCTATAACATTTTAAAATATATTGTTCAATGAACAAATCTGTTTTACTGAAGAGCAAAGTTATGCAGTATACATACAATATTGTAGATAATATGCTCCATTGTATTCTTGTTTCTTTTTACATTCATTTTTTGTATGTTGTTTCATTAAACGTACGACCACAATAAAGGCATTTTAAGTGCCTTCATCTTCATCTTCATAGTTTTTTGATAGCTTCCATGTTGTTTTTGGTTTGGTTATCGGTTTATTTAAATGCTAAATGCTTTTTCTCTTATTCACCAGCAGATGGACAAAGGGTTGGTTTAAAAGAATGTGAACAGGTGGTAGAGATTTAGCCTAAACCTCAAACAACAATCCAGATTGGTTAGGGACAGTTTTCCATATTCAATCTTGCCCTGAGGGCAGCTCTGTCTCAAGGACATAATGAATGTGATTGGTTCAATTAAAGCTCAATGGTCAGTGGGCAGAGCTTACAGTGCCCAGTGCGTGTTAAATACACTTGCTAGGTGATAAATTGGTGTTGAATGGAAGGCGTAACACAAGGTTGCTGGCATGAATTTTGTTTTCTAACGTCACTCCAACCCCTAAACAATTATTCTTACCTAAACTTAACCCAACCCTAGCTAGAGTCCCAGGTCTGTTTAGTGCTGTCTTGCCAACTCCTACTAGCTAGAGTCCCAGGTCTGTTTAGTGCTGTCTTGCCAACTCCTACTAGCTAGAGTCCCAGGTCTGTTTAGTGCTGTCTTGCCAACTCCTACTAGCTAGAGTCCCAGGTCTGTTTAGTGCTGTCTTGCCAACTCCTACTAGCTAGAGTCCCAGGTCTGTTTAGTGCTGTCTTGCCAACTCATACTAGCTAGAGTCCCAGGTCTGTTTAGTGCTGTCTTGTCAACTCCTACTAGCTAGAGTCCCAGGTCTGTTTAGTGCTGTCTTGCCAACTCCTACTAGCTAGAGTCCCAGGTCTGTTTAGTGCTGTCTTGTCAACTCCTACTAGCTAGAGTCCCAGGTCTGTTTAGTGCTGTCTTGCCAACTCCTACTAGCTAGAGTCCCAGGTCTGTTTAGGGCTGTCTTGTCAACTCCTACTAGCTAGAGTCCCAGGTCTGTTTAGTGCTGTCTTGTCAACTCCTACTAGCTAGAGTCCCAGGTCTGTTTAGTGCTGTCTTGCCAACTCCTCCAGTGGTTCTTTCTTAAAAACTTGCGGGCTGCCGCAGAATTCTATGGCACATTATTTATTATTTAAGTGTCAAGACATTGTTGCCATTAACGCTCGTTAGAGCTAGTTTGACCACCAGAGTGCATCTTTGAGAAACATTTGACCGTTTTTAATATGAAACTAATCGTTGGATAACAGATCTGCTCTCGGAACTCATTTACACACGTTACTGTGTGTGTTTCGATTCTCTCTCTCTCGCACAAACACACACATACACGCTCACCCTCTATAACCACTCTTTATATTTACAGTGGTGATGGACAGCTGGAGGCATTTCGTGGTGAATTCTGAAAACAAGCCAACCTAACTCAGAAATACATTTCACTGGTTGCCGTGGTGAATAATCCAATAATAATTGGTTGGACACATGAAAGGAAACAAAGAGTTTACCGGAAACTCAAAATGAAAATACTTGCAGATCAATTCAGATCAACAAATTACAATAGTAGATCTAATTACATTTAGAGGATTCTAAATTAATATCTAATGGGCTTTTATATAATGATAATGCAGGGATAATAATACATTCATATATTTGTAGGGGTTGGGCAAATCTGGTTTTAGAGTACTTAAACATTGAATACATTGAAGTTTGCCCATTTTGGCCTTTAGGCTACACTTTACAATAGGACTCATCTCTGACTGCCTGCAACATCTACAGTGGTACAATATAAATATATTTTTGAATTACTTTTTAAAAATGTATATGTTTATTAAGTTGTCTTGCTTTTCTCAGAGCAGCACAAAACGGTGCTGAAATAGTTGACCATACGCAGGTAGGCTTTTGCTTCAAATCCTATTGTAACAATTGGATGTCATTGGGAGTTTCAGTAAGCAACAATTTGTTGCCTTCATTAGCCTACTTTATTCTTAAAATAACTCCAGCACATAAAAGAGAAAGGAGCCTTAATTAATTAAACAATAAAGTGATTTAATTCACAAATGCATTTGACTGTACTTAATATTGGCCATCAACCAGAAACACACCGTGGTAGAAACATGTTATTGATTATTCTTTTATTTTTTACTATTTCAAAATGCACACGTTTAATAAGCTACTGTGCAGTCTGACAAGTAAACATAGCCCACAGTACATAGTAAACATGGCCCACAGTACATAGTAAACATAGCCCACAGTACATAGTAAACATGGTCCACAGTACATAGTAAACATAGCCCACAGTACATAGTAAACATGGTCCACAGTACATAGTAAACATAGCCCACAGTACATAGTAAACATAGCCCACAGTACATATTAAACATAGCCCACAGTACATAGTAATCATGGCAAAGATGCTTAATTCCTTACATAAGGGAGAGCAGGCCATGTCAAGACTTTCTCAGTGACCTCAAGTACTCATTAATAACTCTGTCTTGAATGTTTTTTCGGGATGCATCAGTCTTGGTCACAGTATTAATGATGAACACCTGGAGGTTCACTGGTCAACCACATTTGCCTCGGGATCCATCCCAGTTGGGGCGGCATGTAGTCTAGTGGTTAGAGCATTGGGCCAGTAACCGGAAGGTTGTTGAATCAAATCCTTGAGCTGACAAGGTAAAAATCTGTTGTTCTGTCCCTGAACAAGGCAGTTAACCCACTGTTCCTAGGACGTCATTGTAAATAAGAATTTGTCTTAAATGACTTGCCTAGTTAAATAAAAAATACAAGTATCTGTCTCTACAAATAATGGGTGATACTGATTCACGTGCACCTTCATCAGATGAGCAGAATGGTACTGCTCTGCGCCCCCAGCGATTGTGGTATCCTATAATAGAAATGGTAGATCAATTAAGAATGAAAAGTGACTCCGACACACACATTCTGCATAATGAAACATGTTTTAAGAATGTAGCAAAACCAACCGCTTTCATGGGAACCATGTGTTTTATGGGTGTGGCCCGTTGTCCAGCCCTTTGTCCACCGATCTCCATGGATGGTTGTCTGCATGGTTGTTTGCTCTGCAAAAACACATTCATGTTTTTAGTACACAAGTATCGATTGTATTACACAGTATGCCTACACATGGACAGACTATATAAAAAAATAAAATAAGTAAATGCATTGAAACCAAAAAAACTTTAGTTTTGGTGATCCTCTCAGCTCTGGCTCATTTTCTCAAGTCCTCTGGTGGGTACAGTCCTAACCCTGGAACATATAGCACCATAGAATGGGTGGAGTTTGGGGCAGGTAGAAGAGTACTGGAAAGGTGTGACTTTCAGGTTACTATAGGCCGTAAGTATACAGCAGATCGCCGAATGTCCTCACTTTGATTATGCTGTAAGAACATACTGTAACACCATGACCAGGATGTCTATTCATTTAAGTGAGCAGATTGGGGCTTTCAGGGGGAACAGACAATCTACTGGAGACATTTCAAAAATACTGGTAGACTTTAGGATTTTTGTCATGTCATCCAGGTCAGGATAACCAATTATATATACAAAGTACTAACCCTGACTCTCGTTTTTTAAGTGTTCATAGGTCTCGGTCTATATATTCCTGGTGGGTTTTTTTCACAAACAATGCTTATTTTATTTAATATACGCTCTTCACACACCATGCTTACTTGAGACCAAAACTAGGGATCAATTGTAAAGTCGTGCAAGTTGGGTGAATTTTCAGCCTACATTAGCCAGGCTATGAAGAGTCTATTCTCCTGCTAATATTTCATCATGTGTGGATGGCTTCTTTTCTATTCCAATGTATTGAATGAATGTATTAATTACTGTAATTTATCATTCTCATTCTCAAAGGTGAGTTCACAATCTCATTTTCATGTTCATGTTTAAAAAATATTGATATTTTGGAGATGATTTTGTTTTCAAATAACTGAAAATGTGCGGTTTTAATTTGATTAAAGGGGAAAAGGCCATTCATGAACATGGGGTTAGACAATAGGCCCTTTTAATTTTGTCTGGCTTGCCATTCCAAATCAAATTAAATATTTTTTCTCATATAATTTACAGGTCGCTAGGTGTAGGCAAAACCATAAAGTAGGTAAACTGTGATATGACTAAAGAGTTAATCAGGGTGATTCTTCCACAAATAGACAGGTATTTTCATCAAGTACAGGAGATGGAGTTCCTCACAGGTGTGCCTGGCATGGATTGTGACTCAATCTCATTCCTCGTCAATGCATCATTTTTATTATATTGAACTTGGCAAGTCAGTTAAGAACAAATTCTTATTTTCAATGACAGCCTAGGAACAGTGGGTTAACTGCCTTGTTCAGGGGCAGATCAACAGAAGTTTACCTTGTCAGCTCAGGGATTTGATCTTGCAACCTTTCAGTTACTAGTCCAACGCTCTAACCTCTAGGATACCTGCCACCCCATGACTCTCTGCATGAATCTCCGACCAATGCCGCCTGACTCTCCGCTAATGACGTGACACTCCGCCAATAATTACATTTAGAGGACTGGAAGATTCTAAATTAATATCTAAGCAACATTTTTTGTTGGGGCAAATCTGATCTGTGAGAATTCTGTGTATTTTTGGGGTGTGCGTGCAGGACAGAGAAATAGCAATTCCTACACTATTGTTCTAAATTCAATCACCTTCTTCAATAGGGGCACAAGGAGAACCAGATGCAGACACAGGAGGCAGATGGTTCGAGCCCAATATATTTATTAACAATCCAAAGGGGGAAGGCAAGATAATAGTCATGGACAAGCAAAAGGTCAAAACCAGTTCAGAGATCCAGAGGTACAGACTGGCGGCAGGCTCGAGGTCAGGGCAGACAGAATGGTCAGGCAGGCGGGAATGGAGTCCAGAAAACAGGCAAAGGTCAAAACCAGTTCAGAGATCCAGAGGTCTATACCGCCCATTCAATGACAGCATTAATTCAGGTAGAGACACATTAGGGTTGGGACCCAAAAGAATAATAAGTGCAGGGAGAAGACACAGGTACAGACGTATATAAGAGTTGAGGTTAGAAGTAGAAGTTACTGTATTTGAGCACACTCACACTCGCACACGCACACACACACACACACACACACACACACACATAACAGGTGAGATTACCCTGTAGTACTATATCTTTATTTGTCCCAATCCTGGATGAAACAGTAAAACACATTATCAAAGATCTTTAATCATTTGTGATTCAGTACATGTTCAGTGGTGGGAGAGACCCTCTGGAGTTGCTGCACTGCTGTGTGTTCTCCTACTGGCTGGGATCATAGGCCTGTCTGTCTACTGTGAGTTTAGTATGTTGTCACTGAGACTTCAGTTGCCTACTTAATTATAATTACTCATTAATGGTGTTTTTGTTACATGTTTGATTAACTTTTCCTTTATACAGATGGAGTCACTGTTGATCATGACTCAACAGAGAGAGACCAGCTACAGACCAGTTACAACAACCTGACTAAAGAGAGAGGCCAGCTACAGTCCAGTTACAACAACTTGACTGAATAGAGAGACCAGCTTCAGACCAGTTACAACAACCTGACTGAATAGAGAGACCAGCTTCAGACCAGTTACAGCAACCTGACTGAATAGAGAGACAAGCTTCAGACCAGTTACAACAACCTGACTGAAGAGAGAGACCAGTTAGAGACCAGATACAACAACCTGACTAAAGTGAGAGACCAGCTTCAGACCAGTTACAACAACCTGACTGAATAGAGAGACCAGCTACAGACCAGTTACAGCAACCTGACTAAAGAGAGAGACAAGCTTCAGACCAGTTACAACAACCTGACTGAATAGAGAGACCAGCTTCAGACCAGTTACAACAACTTGACTGAATAGAGAGACCAGTTAGAGACCAGATACAACAACCTGACTAAAGTGAGAGACCAGCTTCAGACCATTTACAACAACCTGACTGAATAGAGAGACCAGCTACAGACCAGTTACAACAACCTGACTAAAGAGAGAGGCCAGCTACAGTCCAGTTACAACATCCTGACTAAAGAGAGAAACCAGCTACAGACCAGTTACAACAACCTGACTAAAGAGAGAGACCAGCTACAGACCAGTTACAACAACCTGACTAAAGAGAGAGGCCAGCTACAGTCCAGTTACAACATCCTGACTAAAGAGAGAAACCAGCTACAGACCAGTTACAACAACCTGACTAAAGAGAGAGACCAGCTACAGACCAGTTACAACATCCCGACTAAAGAGAGAGGCCAGCTACAGACCAGTTACAACATCCTGACTGAATAGAGAGACCAGCTTCAGACCAGTTACAACAACCTGACTGAATAGAGAGACCAGCTTCAGACCAGTTACAACAACTTGACTGAATAGAGAGACCAGCTACAGACCAGTTACAACAACCTGACCGAATAGACAGACCAGCTACAGACCAGTTACAATAACCTGACTGAATAGAGAGACCAGCTTCAGACCAGTTACAACAACCTGACTGAATAGACAGACCAGCTACAGACCAGTTACAGCAACCTGACTAAAGCGAGAGACCAGCTACAGACCAGATACAACAACCTGACTGAATAGAGAGACCAGCTTCAGACCAGTTACAACAACCTGACCGAATAGACAGACCAGCTACAGACCAGTTACAACAACCTGACTGAATAGAGAGACCAGCTTCAGACCAGTTACAACAACCTGACCGAATAGACAGACCAGCTACAGACCAGTTACAACAACCTGACTGAATAGAGAGACCAGCTTCAGACCAGTTACAGCAACCTGACTGAATAGAGAGACAAGCTTCAGACCAGTTACAACAACCTGACTGAAGAGAGAGACCAGTTAGAGACCAGATACAACAACCTGACTAAAGTGAGAGACCAGCTTCAGACCAGTTACAACAACCTGACTGAATAGAGAGACCAGCTACAGACCAGTTACAGCAACCTGACTAAAGAGAGAGACAAGCTTCAGACCAGTTACAACAACCTGACTGAATAGAGAGACCAGCTTCAGACCAGTTACAACAACTTGACTGAATAGAGAGACCAGTTAGAGACCAGATACAACAACCTGACTAAAGTGAGAGACCAGCTTCAGACCATTTACAACAACCTGACTGAATAGAGAGACCAGCTACAGACCAGTTACAACAACCTGACTAAAGAGAGAGGCCAGCTACAGTCCAGTTACAACATCCTGACTAAAGAGAGAAACCAGCTACAGACCAGTTACAACAACCTGACTAAAGAGAGAGACCAGCTACAGACCAGTTACAACAACCTGACTAAAGAGAGAGGCCAGCTACAGTCCAGTTACAACATCCTGACTAAAGAGAGAAACCAGCTACAGACCAGTTACAACAACCTGACTAAAGAGAGAGACCAGCTACAGACCAGTTACAACATCCCGACTAAAGAGAGAGGCCAGCTACAGACCAGTTACAACATCCTGACTGAATAGAGAGACCAGCTTCAGACCAGTTACAACAACCTGACTGAATAGAGAGACCAGCTTCAGACCAGTTACAACAACTTGACTGAATAGAGAGACCAGCTACAGACCAGTTACAACAACCTGACCGAATAGACAGACCAGCTACAGACCAGTTACAATAACCTGACTGAATAGAGAGACCAGCTTCAGACCAGTTACAACAACCTGACTGAATAGACAGACCAGCTACAGACCAGTTACAGCAACCTGACTAAAGCGAGAGACCAGCTACAGACCAGATACAACAACCTGACTGAATAGAGAGACCAGCTTCAGACCAGTTACAACAACCTGACCGAATAGACAGACCAGCTACAGACCAGTTACAACAACCTGACTGAATAGAGAGACCAGCTTCAGACCAGTTACAACAACCTGACCGAATAGACAGACCAGCTACAGACCAGTTACAACAACCTGACTGAATAGAGAGACCAGCTTCAGACCAGTTACAGCAACCTGACTGAATAGAGAGACCAGCTATAGACCAGTTACAGCAAGTTGACTAAAGAGAGAGACAAGCTTCAGACCAGTTACAACAACCTGACTGAATAGAGAGACCAGCTTCAGACCAGTTACAACAACCTGACTGAAGAGAGAGACCAGTTACAGACCAGATACAACAACCTGAATAAAGAAAGAGAGCAGTTACAAACCAGATACAACAACCTGAATAAATAGAGAGACCAGCTACAGACCAGATACAACAACCTGACTGAAGAGAGAGACCAGCTACAGACCAGATACAACAACCTGACTGAAGAGAGAGATTGAATAGAGAGAGAGATGGAGGGGAGAGGTGAGCGAATAGAGAGACAGAGGGGAGGGAGGAAGGGGGGGAGGGAGGGAGGGAGGGTGGGAGGGAGGGGGGAGGGAGGGGTAGAGAGAGAGAGAGTTAGAGAGGGAGTGAGGGAGAAGAGAGCGAGGGAGGCGAGAAAGAAGAGAGGGAGGGAGGGGAGAGAAGAGAGAGGGAGCGAGGGGAGAGGTGAGAGAGAAAAGAGAGGGAGGAGGGAGAGAGGTGAGAGAGAAGAGAGAGAGTGAGAGAGAGAGAGGGGGGCAGACCTGGTGATCATAAACAGCATAGAGGAACAGTTGAGAGAGAGAGGGGGGAGAGTGAGAGAGGACAGAGGAAGGGAGGGGGAGAGAGGAGAGAGGGAGGGGAGAGAGGTAAGGGGGAGGGGGAGAGAGGTGAGAGAGAAGAGAGAGAGAAGGAGAGAGGGGAGAGAGGGAGGGGAGAGGTGAGAGAGAGAGAGAGGTTGACAGTGTTTGAACAAGTATTTTCATCAGTACACTTATATTTGGGAAGTATTTTAAAATATATTCAAAGTGACAGTTTGTCTTCAACCTCCACCTGAGAGTCTGGATTGGTCTGACTGACTCTTTTACTGAGGGTGAGATATTTTACCATTTTACCTTGTGATATGGAGATACAAAACAACAATGATGTATTGCTTCCAATCATATTCATCAAAATGTATGTTTAAAACATGGATGTAATTCAATGAGAACTAGAGATGTATTATAGATAGCAGGTAATATTGACACATTAAAATGTAATTGAAAGAGTAAAATAAAAAATGTGTTGATGGTCTTGATAATGGTCTTATCATCTTACAGAGTGTGTCTTTTAAGCTGTGAAAACATAGGACTGTATATAATTGAGGAGGATGTTTTTACCACATTGTCCGACTGTCTGGTTCTCTGTGTTGTTTAGTTACTGGGGGAAAGGACAACCTGATGATAGAGTGCAGGAGGACTGTGTTGAGATTTACTATGGTCGTTCCCCTTAAAGTTCCCCTTTAAATCTTCAGATTAAGATGCCGACAGATTTCTCACCTCTGTCAAACCTTATTGGTCATATCTGTCTTGGTATAGATGGACTCACACATTTTAAACTCTGTTTTCTGACTATGGATACAGTGCCTTAAAGCAGGGTTTTCCAAACCCTTCTTGGTGAACTTAATGTGTTTTGCCCTACACTGCACAGCTGATTCAAATAACCAACTCATCATCTAGCTTTGATGATTTGAATCAGCTGTGTAGTGTTGTGGTAAAAAACTAAACGTTCAACCAGAGGAGGCCCCCAGTACAGAGTGTCTGAGTCTGAAGATGACTGCTTTTAAACCTGTTGAAGGTGGGGATTTGTGGAACAGAAACATGTCCTGGCTGGTTATACAGTAACATGTCCTGGCTTGTTATACAGTAACATGTTCAGGCTGGTTATACAGTAACATGTCCTGGCTGGTTATACAGTAACATGTCCTGGCTGGTTATACAGTAACATGTCCTGGCTGGTTATACAATAACATGTCCTGGCTGGTTATACAGTAACATGTCCTGGCTGGTTATACAGTAACATGTCCTGGCTGGTTATACATTAACATGTCCTGGCTGGTTATACAATAACATGTCCTGGCTGGTTATACAGTAACATGTTCTGGCTGGTTATACAGTAACATGTCCTGGCTGGTTATACAGTAACATGTCCTGGCTGGTTATACAATAACATTCCCTGGCTGGTTATACAGTAACATATCCTGGCTGGTTATACAGTAACATGTCCTGGCTGGTTATACAGTAACATGTCCTGGCTGGTTATACAATAACATTCCCTGGCTGGTTATACAGTAACATATCCTGGCTGGTTATACAGTAACATGTCCTGGCTGGTTATACAGTAACATATCCTGGTTATACAGTAACATGTCCTGGCTGGTTATACAGTAACATGTCCTGGCTGGTTATACAGTAACATGTCCTGGCTGGTTATACAGTAACATGTCCTGGCTGGTTATACAGTAACATGTCCTGGCTGGTTATACAGTAACATGTCCTGGCTGGATATAGAGTAACATATCCTGGCTGGTTATACAGTAACATGTCCTGGCTGGTTATACAGTAACATGTCCTGGCTGGTTATACAGTAACATATCATCCTCCAAGCACCAGGCCTCCTGTAGGTCTCCCCAGCCTGGTGGGTCCTGTGGCAGCCCCACTAACCAGGCTGTCTCTCCGTCTCCTCCCTCCAGGTCCTCCCGGCTATCCTGAGCAGCCAGAGCTTCCCGTCTGTCCTGAGCTGCCAGAGCCGCCCGTCTGTCCTGAGCTGCCAGAGCCGCCCGTCTGTCCTGAGCTGCCAGAGCCGCCCGTCTGTCCTGAGCTGCCAGAGCCGCCCGTCTGTCCTGAGCTGCCAGAGCCGCCCGTCTGTCCTGAGCTGCCAGAGCTTCCCGTCTGTCCTGAGCTGCCAGAGCTTCCCGTCTGTCCTGAGCTGCCAGAGCCGCCCGTCTGTCCTGAGCTGCCAGAGCCGCCCGTCTGTCCTGAGCTGCCAGAGCCGCCCGTCTGTCCTGAGCTGCCAGAGCTTCCCGTCTGTCCTGAGCTGCCAGAGCTTCCCGTCTGTCCTGAGCTGCCAGAGCCGCCCGTCAGTCAGGAGCTGTCACGTTCTGACCTTAGTTCCTTTGTTATGTCTTTGTTTTAGTTTGGTCAGGGCGTGAGTTGGGGTGGGTAGTCTATGTTCTTTTTTCTATGTTGTGTTTATGTGATTGGCCTGGTATGGTTCTCAATCAGGGAAAGGTGTCGTTCATTGTCTGATTGAGAATGGTACTTAGGTAGCCTTTTCCCACCTGTGTTTTGTGGGTGACTATGTTCTGTTTAGTATTTTCTGCACCTTTCAGGACTGTTTCGGTTTTCGTTTATTTCAGGTTGTTATTTTGTATTTTCAGTGTTCAGTAAAATAAACATCCTGAACAAATACAACGCTGCGCATTGGTCCGCCATTTCATGCTCCTCGTCAGAGGAGGACGAAGAAAACCGTTACAGTATGATTACCTTTCTAAATGACCCCTAATGGTAATATCTACTGTATGATTACCTTTCTAACTGACCCCTAATGGTAATATCTACTGTATTTTTAATTGACTCCTAATGGTAATATCTACTGTATGATTACCTTTCTAACTGACTCCTAATGGTAATATCTACTGTATGATTACCTTTCTAACTGACCCCTAATGGTAATATCTACTGTATGATTACCTTTCTAACTGACTTCTAATGGTAATATCTACTGTATTTTTAATTGACTCCTAATGGTAATATCTACTGTATGATTACCTTTCTAACTGACACCTAATGGAAATATCTACTGTATGATTACCTTTCTAACTGACTCCTAATGGTAATATCTACTGTATTTTTGACTGACTCCTTTCTCCAAGTTTCTCCACCTTTTGAAAATGCTGCTCTGTTGTAGAGCAAAGGTTTACACATTGAGAAACATACCCAGTATCTTCATACTCATAAACCCACATAGAATGACTTTTGATTTTACTTCTAATGTATCACAGTTTATATCTCACCTATCTGGTCTGTAACTGGTCTCTCTCTTCAGTCAGAAGAGAATGACTTTTTTGTTTTATCTGGTCTGTAACTGGTCTCTCTCTTCAGTCAGGTTGTTGTAACTGTCTATAACTGGTCTCTCTCTTTAGTAAGGTTGTTGTAACTGTCTATAACTGGTCTCTCTCTTTAGTCAGATTGTTGTAACTGTCTATAACTGGTCTCTCTCTTTAGTCAGGTTGTTGTATCTGATCTGTAGCTGGTCTTTCTCTTTAGTCAGGTTGTTGTAACTGTCTATAACTGGTCTCTCTCTTTAGTAAGGTTGTTGTAACTGTCTATAACTGGTCTCTCTCTTTAGTCAGATTGTTGTAACTGTCTATAACTGGTCTCTCTCTTTAGTCAGGTTGTTGTATCTGATCTGTAGCTGGTCTTTCTCTTTAGTCAGGTTGTTGTATCTGGTCTGTAACTGGTCTCTCTCTTCAGTCAGGTTGTTGTAACTGTCTATAACTGGTCTCTCTCTTTAGTCAGATTGTTGTAACTGTCTATAACTGGTCTCTCTCTTTAGTCAGGTTGTTGTATCTGATCTGTAGCTGGTCTTTCTCTCTTTAGTCAGGTTGTTGTATCTGGTCTGTAGCTAGTCTTTCTCTTTAGTCAGGTTGTTGTATCTGGTCTGTAGCTGGTCTTTCTCTCTTTAGTCAGGTTGTTGTATCTGGTCTGTAGCTAGTCTTTCTCTTTAGTCAGGTTGTTGTATCTGGTCTGTAGCTGGTCTCTTCCTTCAGTTGTGTTGATTTTATAAAGGGAAAAACTCTGGAACAAGTTGTTCCTTTTATCCTCAGAATCTGTGATTTCTCTGTTATCTACACAGTATAAACACAGAGTTACTAGGTAAAACACCAGGTAAATAGGCCTAATAACCTGCACGTCTTACAACTAGGTGATAATCAATGAATTTGGACACAAACTCACAGTAGACAGACAGGTCTATGATCCCAGCCAGTTGAACACACAGCAGCCCCAGACACACTGCAGCAACTAGGAAGGGTCTCTTCCCTGATCTATTAGGCTCTGTGGAAACAAACAAGATACTTTTACGTTGTTATTTGGTGAGTGTGTGTGTGTGTGTGTGTGTGTGTGTGTGTGTGTGTGTGTGTGTGTGTGTGTGTGTGTGAGAGAGAGAGAGAATAAAGGAGGAAGTTGTGTGCGTCTGTGTTACTTGAGTGCTGGCCTCCTGGTCCATTATTAGGAGCAGTGTGTGCTGTCTCTTCTCTCTTGGTGCTGGTCTAACTGTCTCTCAGGGTGTCTGCACTGACATAGATATCCACAATCCTCTCCTCCATCTCACCTCTGTTAAACTTGACCTTCTTTTTCATATCTGGTTCAGCATAGATGACCTTTGACATCTTTAACAATGCCTGGGTCTTTCTTTCTATGTAGGTCTACTATACATGAAGTCTCTGCTTCTAGAATTAATGTGGTGGTCTTCCAACATGGCCACCAGGAGGCGTCGTACGTCAACTGTAAGACCTCTATACGTTAAGTCTCTGCTTCTAGTGATATCTCTGTCTCTGAGTCATCTGTGTGTCTCTGTCTGTGTGACTACTGTAGGTGTTAACTCTAGGGAAGTATCAACAAAATGTCACGGGTAGTTGTGGCTATGCTAATACAACAAAATAGAACAAGTTTGCATACTGTGTGTGTGCATGTGCGCGCGTGTGTGTGTGTGTGTGTGTGTGTGTGTGTGTGTGTGAGAGTGTGAGAGATTGTTACAGTGATTATTGTTGAACCATTTTCTGCAGAACAATATAAATCATTCCATGTCTCTACATGTTCATCTTGTCCAGAGTATATCTCAACACAGTCCTGTCCAGGGAATGGGACTTGCTATTTGTGATGATGGACAGGACACTATGATACCAGGAAGATATAGATCATAGAGGGGAAGTGGAGAACAAAGACTAGTTGTTAACATATATTAAATATCATATGTAACAGTGCCAAGATAATTCAGGGAGTTTCCAGAACTCCTCCTTCCTTTCACCTTTCTGCTGATTTGGACCCTCTGTTTACTCCCAAATATACATCAACATGTTCAGGAGATCCAGGACTACAAACATGGGTCATTATAATGTCCAGACAATAGATTTTTCACCACAAGATTACACCAAGTGGATATTGAGGGTGGGTATGCTTAACCAGTGAGGATCAACCTGATTGGTTGAGGAGTTTTTGAGTGACAGCTGGTTGAACCACTGGAAATATCCACTTCCCTTCCCTCTTTTGGGACCCATATAAGGTAACAACAGTCAAATATGAACATTTGATATTGTGCTCATATGTAACTTGACAACAAAGACTGACTGTTAAATATTATTAAGTAACATTGTTTGATATCTCTACTACACTCATTGATTGGTGATACAGTCAACTCCTATACAGTGTATGTAATGGTGGTTTGGTACTGTAGAGAATGTCATCACCAGGCCTGAATTGGAGCATGTAAATATCTGTAGAATATATTTTAATTGAATATTATGTAAATGCACAAAGTCAAATGTACTGAATTAATGTTGAATGAAGCTACAAGAAGCAAATTAAGACTTTTATTAAAATGATACCACAAAGAAATACAACAATAGGTGTGTGCGTTTGTGTACGTGCATTCATGTGTTCGAGCGCATGTCTGAATGAGGGTGTGTGATGGTGTGTGTGTGTCTGTGAGAGAGAAAGAGACAGACAGAGAGAATGAGAGAGAATGAAGGAGGAAGTTGTGTGCACTGTAAGCTACTGTATGTGTTACAGTATGTTGTCATGGTGATGTTAAAGCGATTTCTCACAAATCCAGTTGAGTTTGATGCCACATGATATGTCATACCATGCCTCCAGAGGACTCTGATTGTTACGTATCTGAACATAGTCCTCCTCACCATATTCTGGTTTGCCATCACCATTATCAGGCTGATTTGGAGACCAGTACCTACAGGGTTAAAAACAGTCAGATATCATGGTTAATATCAGTACCTACAGGGTTAACAACAGTCAGATATCATGGTTAATATCAGTGCCTACAGGGTTAACAACAGTCAGATATCATGGTCAATACCAGTACCTACAGGGTTAAAAACAGTCAGATATCATGGTCAATATCAGTACCTACAGGGTTAACAACAGTCAGATATCATGGTTAATATCAGTACCTACAGGGTTAACAACAGTCAGATATCATGGTTAATACCAGTACCTACAGGGATAAAAAAAAGTCAGATATCATGGTTAATACCAGTACCTACAGGGTTAAAAACAGTCAGATATCATGGTTAATACCAGTACCTACAGGGTTAACAACAGTCAGATATCATGGTTAATACCAGTACCTACAGGGTTAATGACAGTCAGATATCATGGTTAATACCAGTACCTACATGGTTAATAACAGTGGTTAATGGTTAATACCAGTACCTACAGGGTTAACAACAGTCAGATATCATGGTTAATACCAGTACCTACAGGGTTAATAACAGTCAGATATCATGGTTAATACCAGTACCTACAGGGTTAACAACAGTCAGATATCATGGTTACTACCAGTACCTACAGGGTTAAAAATCATCAAATATCATGGTAAATACCAGTACCTACAGGGTTAAAAACAGTCAGATATCATGGTTAATACCAGTAGCTACAGGGTTAAAAACAGTCAGAAATCATGGTTAATACCATTACCTACAGGGTTAAACACAGTCAGATATCATGGTTAATACCAGTACCTACAGGGTTAAAAATCATCAGATATCATGGTTAATACCAGTACCTATAGGGTTAACAACAGTCAGATATCATGGTTAATACCAGTACCTACAGGGTTAAAAACAGTCAGATATCATGGTTAATACCAGTACCTACAGGGTTAAAAACAGTCAGATATCATGGTTAATACCAGTACCTACAGGGTTAAATTCAACTTTGTTGACTGCTACCATCAATAACAATAACCTGTATAGATAAACGTTGAATGAACTGATAATTGGCCCCTTATGGTCAGAGTAGTTATCATCTCTTAGTCTGTGGTCAGTGTTGGTCCACCAGTTGAGTATGAAGAACCTAGAGTATGAACAACACAGAGAATCGGTCCTTCTCCTTACACTGTGGTCAGTGTTATTATAACAGTAATATATTACCTTGGGTTGGTCAGTGTTATTAGAGCAGTAGTATATTACCTTGGGGTGGTCAGTGTTATTATAACAGTAGTGTATTACCTTGGGTTGGTCAGTGTTATTATAACAGTAATATATTACCTTGGGTTGGTCAGTGTTATTAGAGCAGTAGTATATTACCTTGGGGTGGTCAGTGTTATTATAACAGTAGTGTATTACCTTGGGTTGGTCAGTGTTATTATAACAGTAATATATTACCTTGGGTTGGTCAGTGTTATTATAGCAGTAGTATATTACCTTGGGGTGGTCAGTGTTATTATAACAGTAGTATATTACCTTGGGGTGGTCAGTGTTATTATAACAGTAGTGTATTACCTTGGGTTGGTCAGTGTTATTATAACAGTAATATATTACCTTGGGTTGGTCAGTGTTATTATAGCAGTAGTATATTACCTTGGGGTGGTCAGTGTTATTATAACAGTAGTATATTACCTTGGGGTGGTCAGTGTTATTAGAGCAGTAATATATTACCTTGGGGTGGTCAGTGGGGTGCCGTCCACCCATCTCCAGGTCGCCTCAGTAACAGAGTCAGTCAGACCAATCCATACTCTCTTCTTGAGTTTGAAGAGAAACTCCTGTTGTTGAGAAAGATAAATAAATATGCATATACCCCTTGCACACCCATATCTTCTCTCTCTCTCTCTCTCCCCTCTCACTCTCTCGCTCTCTCTCTCTCACTCACCTGTTCCTTATCGCTGTTTATGATCACCAGGTCTGCTCCTCTCTCCAGACAGTCCTCTCTGCTCTCCTTCCAGGTTTTAGTCTCAGTAGACAGGAAGTACCAACTGGATTCAAACTTCTGCCAGCCTTCAGGACAGGTTTGTTCTACAAGATGAAAACATGAATTTCCTTCATCTTACCACACTGGATACGTAATGAAAGAATACAGACACACGATAAGGTGTGAGGGATTAATGTTAATAAGTTACTGTAGGTTTACTCACTGAGATTGGTAGACCTCCCACTAAGAAAATCTCTCTCAGTCTGTAGCTGGTCTCTATCTTTAGTCAGGTTGTTGTAACTGGACTGTAGCTGGTCTCTCTCTTTAGTCAGGTTGTTGTAACTGGACTGTAGCTGGTCTCTCTCTTTAGTCAGGTTGTTGTAACTGGTCTGTAGCTGGTCTCTCTCTTTAGTCAGGTTGTTGTAACTGGTCTGTAGCTGGTCTCTCTCTTTAGTCAGGTTGTTGTAACTGGTCTGTAGCTGGTCTATCTCTTTAGTCAGGATGTTGTAACTGGACTGTAGCTGGTGACCAATGTCTCCATCTGTAAAAGGGAAAAGTTTATCAAACATGTAACTAAAACACTATTGATGATTAAGTATTAAGTAGCCTACTTAAGTCTCAGTAAAAACATACTAAACTTACAGTAGACAGACAGGCCTATGGTCCCAGCCAGTAGGAGAACACACAGCAGCCCCAGACACACTGCAGCAACTCCAGAGGGTCTCTTCCACCACTGAACATGTACTGAATCACAAATGATTAAAGATCTTTGGTAATGTGTTTTACTGTTTCATCCAGGATTGAGACAAATAAAGATATGATACTACAGGTTATCTCACCTGTAGTGTATTGTGTGTGTTATTTGTTTGTGTGTGTGTGTGTGTGTATGTGTGTGTATGTGTGTGTATGTGTGTGTGTGTGTTTGTGCAATCTTACCTGAAACAACAACTCCATCTCTTGGACTGGACTTGAAGGCTCTTACATTGGAATAATTTTGGTCATCAATGTCTGTGTTCTTCACTGCATCAGGCTCATCGTCTTCAAATCTATCTGAGATTTCATTGACTCCCTCTGACATCTTTAAACACTTGTGGTCAGATACAGTAACTTCTACTTCTAACCTCAACTCTAATGTCTGTACCTGTGTCTTCTCCCTGCACTGTCCTACGTCTGTGTGACTTTAGGTAGTGAAACTCTATAAGTCAACCACAATGGATTAGAAACACTGGCAACCATGTGACCCAGCCTTAGTGTGATAAGATACTACATGATATGACTCCCACCAGCCTTAGTGTGATAATATAATACATGATATGACTCCCACCAGTCTTAGTTTGATAATATAATACATGATATGACTCCCACCAGCCTTAGTGTGATAATATAATACATGATATGACTCCCACCAGTCTTAGTTTGATAATATAATACATGATATGACTCCCACCAGTCTTAGTTTGATAATATAATACATAATATGACTCCCACCAGCCTTAGTGTGATAATATAATACATGATATGACTCCCACCAGCCTTAGTTTGATAATATTATATATTATACGACTCCCACCAGCCTTAGTGTGATTAATATAATACATGATATGACTCCCACCAGCCTTAGTGTGATAATATAATACATGATATGACTCCCACCAGCCTTAGTGTGATAATATAATACATGATATGACTCCCACCAGCCTTAGTGTGATAATATAATACATTATACGACTCCCACCAGCCTTTAGTTTGATAATATAATACATGATATGACTCCCACCAGCCTTAGTGTGATAATATAATACATGATATGACTCCCACCAGCCTTAGTGTGATAATATAATACATGATATGACTCCCACCAGCCTTAGTGTGATAATATAATACATGATATGACTCCCACCAGCCTTAGTGTGATAATATAATACATGATATGACTCCCACCAGCCTTAGTGTGATAATATAATACATGATATGACTCCCACCAGCCTTAGTGTGATAATATAATACATGATATGACTCCCACCAGTCTTAGTTTGATAATATAATACATGATATGACTCCCACCAGTCTTAGTGTAATAATATAATACATGATATGACTCCCACCAGCCTTAGTGTGATAATATAATACATGATATGACTCCCACCAGCCTTAGTTTGATAATATAATACATGATATGACTCCCACCAGTCTTAGTGTGATAATATAATACATGATATGACTCCCACCAGCCTTAGTGTGATAATATAATACATGATATGACTCCCACCAGTCTTAGTTTGATAATATAATACATGATATGACTCCCACCAGTCTTAGTGTAATAATATAATACATGATATGACTCCCACCAGCCTTAGTGTGATAATATAATACATGATATGACTCCCACCAGTCTTAGTTTGATAATATAATACATGATATGACTCCCACCAGCCTTAGTGTGATAATATAATACATGATATGACTCCCACCAGCCTTAGTGTGATAATATAATACATGATATGACTCCCACCAGCCTTAGTGTGATAATATAATACATGATATGACTCTAGATCATGCTATATGATGTATGTGTGAATTCACTGGGTCACAATTTTGTATCTGCTAAAATAAATTGGGATCCTGTTAATTGACATATACACTACATATATCCTGACTGAGTTTACAGCACCCCCAGCCTTCAAATGGAGAGCACATTATGGCTCTCACTCTGTGACTGGTGGTGTGGGGGGAAGTTGTCCCTAGACGCTGATCTTAGGTCGGTTTTGAATTTCCACCACAAATGGTTATGGTTAGGATTGGGTGAGATAACCCTGATCCTAGATCTGAACCTAGGGGAAACTTCCCTCCGTGGTGTGACCGGCCACCAATGGCCATCTACAGTAGGGGTCTTTTTTTATCTATGCTGACTGTGAAGAGTTACTCAGAATGAAAAAGCAGAAGTTCTGACAATATCTCCGTAGTTTCAGTTTGGCAGATTTAGTAGAACAGAAAGAAGAATAAAAACCCTTCACATGTATTATGACAAAAAGTTCATATTTCCACCCTGTCTTTCAGTACAACATAACATATACATACATACTGGTTATATCTAATGACACAACTCTCTCTGCACTGATTCCACTGTTCCACATGACATCTACCTACATGAACTATTATACAACTCTACAGCTCTACTCTATTCCACAGGAGGAGAGAAAACATCACACAATCCTTTCCTCTGTCGGCATCTTAATCAGAAGATTTAAAGGGGGACTTTAAATATGTTTGTGTGTGTGTGCGTGTCTCTGTGTGTGTAGGTGCTTGTGTGTTTGTCCTCTCAGTACTTTTCTGATCTCTGTCAGTGACGAACTGCAGGCGAAACTGTTCTAAGTATTCAATCACATTCAATCAGGAAGCTGGTCGACCTGCTAGGACAGTTCTGCAGAATCTCTCCTTTCCACAATGTGTTCATGTTAGTTTGTAAGACAAACCGCTCAGACCACACAGACGTTTTTGTAAGAAGAGCGATTTTTGGGGCTGTCTCATGTTCTGACAAACACCGCTATAGTACGACCACCTTCCACCACAGATGAGGAAGGGCGATATCGGAGGATGTGGTGGATTGAGACGTGGCCCATGCAAAAAATAGATATCTGCTGCTTAAACTGACAGATTTTGATGAAGATATTTTTATTGTGTTCTGGGGCGTCAGTAGGGGTTTTCTAACATTCTGTAGAAAGAACGATTCATATATTTGAAGTGGAAATGATGAAATGCACCACATGCCGTGTGCACAAAGTAAATCCTAATGTTGTGTTGATTTGTCAAACAACTACTGGTGTACAAGAAGCTAGAATCTGAGGAAATAACTACTGCTATAAAGAGGAAATAATATTGGTAATACACTAGTTTTTTTTCTCAGTCAGGTTGTTGTAACTGGTCTGTAGCTGGTCTCTCACTTCAGTCAGGTTCTTGTAACTCGTTTTTATCTTGTCTCTCTCTTCAGTCAGGTTGTTGTAACTGGTCTGTATCTTGTCTCTCTCTTCAGTTAGGTTGTTGTAACTGGTCTGTATCTTGTCTCTCTCTTCAGTTAGGTTGTTGTAACTGGTCTTTATCTTGTCTCTCTCTTCATATCTGTCAGGAACGGATATAACCCTGACCATCGAGGCCGAGGCTGCTGGAGCCACAGACTTGAACAACACATTCCTGCGTCTCTCCGTTGTAAGCAAGGTAAGGGTCTTGTTTCAAAACTCTAAAATGGCCTCCTTTTCTCATATCCTCTCAACATGATATGAAAGGAATTGGTTGTTTAAGCTACCAGTTCTTATCAGCTACATCAGTTGTCTGACTAAGCTCTCTCTCTCTCTCTATCTTTCCCCTCTCTGTGTTCCCCCCCTTCTCCGTCCCTCCCTCCCTCCCTACAGGAGACAGGTTTAACCACTCCCCAGAACGGGCTACCAGGCGTCTCCTCCAAGTTACCAGGGTTCTGGTCTAGAAGCACGATTATGATTGCTAATACAGTTTTGTTTCGGTACTGCAGTATAAGGGACGCTTGGCCCAGAAAGACAATTTCCATACACGGCCACATAGAGAAGTCAGATTTGAAAATGTGTAATAAGTCACTTTAGTCATCATCCTGACGGGTTGCATCACTGCATGGAATGGCAACTGCTCGGCCTCCGACCGCAAGGCACTATAGAGGGTAGTGCGAAAGGCCCAGTACATTACCGGGGCCAAGCTTCCTGCCATCCAGTACCAACAACGACGAGACGGCCTACAGGGAGGAGGTGAGGGCCCTCGGAGTGTGGTGTCAGGAAAATAACCTCACACTCAATGTCCACAAAACAAAGAAGATGATCGTGGACTTCAGGAAACAGCAGAGGGAGCAGTCCCCTATCCACATCGACGGGACAGTAGTGGAGAGGGTGGAAAGTTTAAAGTTCCTCGGCTTACACATCATGGACAAACTGAAATGGTCCACCCACACAGACAGCGTGGTGAAGCTGTACCTGTAGTTAGTATTACATCCACCCAGGTCTCTGTCACCAACTCTACAGTTGTATCTGTAGTTAGTACTACATCCTCCCAGGTCTCTGTCACCAACACTACAGCTGTACCTGTAGTTAGTATTACATCCACCCAGGTCTCTGTCACCAACACTACAGCTGTACTTGTAGTTAGTACTACATCCACCCAGGTCTCTGTCACCAACACTACAGCTGTACCTGTAGTTAGTACTACATCCACCCAGGTCTCTGTCACCAACACTACAGCTGTACCTGTAGTTAGTACTACATCCACCCAGGTCTCTGTCACCAACACTACAGCTGTACATGTAGTTAGTACTACATCCACCCAGGTCTCTGTCACCAACACTACAGCTGTACCTGTAGTTAGTATTACATCCACCCAGGTCTCTGTCACCAACACTACAGCTGTACCTGTAGTTAGTATTACATCCACCCAGGTCTCTGTCACCAACACTACAGCTGTACTTGTAGTTAGTACTACATCCACCCAGGTCTCTGTCACCAACACTACAGCTGTACCTGTAGTTAGTACTACATCCACCCAGGTCTCTGTCACCAACACTACAGCTGTACCTGTAGTTAGTACTACATCCACCCAGGTCTCTGTCACCAACACTACAGCTGTACATGTAGTTAGTACTACATCCACCCAGGTCTCTGTCACCAACACTACAGCTGTACCTGTAGTTAGTATTACATCCACCCAGGTCTCTGTCACCAACTCTACAGTTGTATCTGTAGTTAGTACTACATCCACCCAGGTCTCTGTCACCAACACTACAGCTGTACCTGTAGTTAGTACTACATCCACCCAGGACTCTGTCATCAACACTACAGCTGTACCTGTAGTTAGTATTACATCCACCCAGGTCTCTGTCACCAACACTACAGCTGTACTTGTAGTTAGTACTACATCCACCCAGGTCTCTGTCACCAACACTACAGCTGTACCTGTAGTTAGTATTACATCCACCCAGGTCTCTGTCACCAACACTACAGTTGTACCTGTAGTTAGTACTACATCCACACAGGTCTCTGTCACCAACACTACAGCTGTACCTGTAGTTAGTACTACATCCACCCAGGTCTCTGTCACCAACACTACAGTTGTACCTGTAGTTAGTACTACATCCACCCAGGTCTCTGTCACCAACACTACAGCTGTACCTGTAGTTAGTGCTACATCCACCCAGGTCTCTGTCACCAACACTACAGCTGTACCTGTAGTTAGTGCTACATCCACCCAGGTCTCTGTCACCAACACTACAGCTGTACCTGTAGTTAGTACTACATCAACCCAGGTCTCTGTCACCAACACTACAGCTGTACCTGTAGTTAGTACTACATCCACCCAGGTCTCTGTCACCAACACTACAGCTGTACCTGTAGTTAGTACTACATCCACCCAGGTCTCTGTCACCAACACTACAGCTGTACCTGTAGTTAGTACTAAGTCCACCTAGTTCTCTGTCACCAAGATGTAACCAGTATGCATATGTTATGTTGTACTAAAAGACAGGGTGGAAATATAAACTTTTTGTCATAATACATGTGAAGGGTTTTAATTCTTCTTTCTATTCTATTAAATCTGCCAAACTGAAACTACGGAGATATTGTCAGAACTTCTGCTTTTTCATTCTGAGTAACTCTTCACAGTCAGCATAGATAAAAAAAGACCCCTACTGTAGATGGCCATTGGTGGCCGGTCACACCACGGAGGGAAGTTTCCCCTAGGTTCAGATCTAGGATCAGGGTTATCTCACCCAATCCTAACCATAACCATTTGTGGTGGAAATTCAAAACCGACCTAAGATCAGCTTCTAGAGACAACTTCCCCCCACACCACCAGTCACAGAGTGAGAGCCATAATGTGCTCTCCATTTGAAGGCTGGGGGTGCTGTAAACTCAGTTAGGATATATGTAGTGTATATGTCAATTAACAGGATCCCAATTTATTTTAGCACATCCAAAATTGTGTCCCTGTGAATTCACACGTACATCATATATGGAGTCACACAAACATCATATATATAGAGTCATATCATGTATTATATTATCAAACTAAGACTGGTGGGAGTCATATCATGTATTTTATTATCAAACTAAGGCTGGTGGGAGTCATATCATGTATTATGTTAGCACACTAAGACTGGTGGGAGTCATATCATGTATTACATTATCAAACTAAGGCTGGTGGGAGTCATATCATGTAGTATATTATAAAACTAAGACTGGTGGGAGTCATATCATGTATTATATTATCAAACTAAGGCTGGTGGGAGTCATATCATGTATTATATTATTATATTATTGGAAAGCTGCCGCAGTCATCCCCCTCTTCAAAGGGGGAGACACCCTGGACCCAAACTGTTACAGACCTATATCCATCCTGCCCTGCCTATCTAAGGTCTTCGAAAGCCAAGTCAACAAACAGATCACTGACCACCTCGAATCCCACCGTACCTTCTCCGCTGTGCAATCTGGTTTCCGAGCCGGTCACGGGTGCACCTCAGCCACGCTCAAGGTACTAAACGATATCATAACCGCCATCGATAAAAGACACTACTGTGCAGCCGTCTTCATCGACCTTGCCAAGGCTTTCGACTCTGTCAATCACCATATTCTTATCGGCAGACTCAGTAGCCTCGGTTTTTCTGATGACTGCCTTGCCTGGTTCACCAACTACTTTGCAGACAGAGTTCAGTGTGTCACATCGGAGGGCATGCTGTCCCGTCCTCTGGCAGTCTCTATGGGGGTACCACAGGGTTCAATTCTCGGGCCGACTCTTTTCTCTGTATATACAGTGCCTTGCGAAATTATTCGGCCCCCTTGAACTTTGCGACCTTTTGCCACATTTCAGGCTTCAAACATAAAGATATAAAACTGTATTTTTTTGTGAAGAATCAACAACAAGTGGGACACAATCATGAAGTAGAACGACATTTATTGGATATTTCAAACTTTTTTAACAAATCAAAAACTGAAAAATTATGCGTGCAAAATTATTCAGCCCCCTTAAGTTAATACTTTGTAGCGCCGCCTTTTGCTGCGATTACAGCTGTAAGTCGCTTGGGGTATGTCTCTATCAGTTTTGCACATCGAGAGACTGAATTTTTTTCCCATTCCTCCTTGCAAAACAGCTCGAGCTCAGTGAGGTTGGATGGAGAGCATTTGTGAACAGCAGTTTTCAGTTCTTTCCACAGATTCTCGATTGGATTCAGGTCTGGACTTTGACTTGGCCATTCTAACACCTGGATATGTTTATTTTTGAACCATTCCATTGTAGATTTTGCTTTATGTTTTGGATCATTGTCTTGTTGGAAGACAAATCTCCGTCCCAGTCTCAGGTCTTTTGCAGACTCCATCAGGTTTTCTTCCAGAATGGTCCTGTATTTGGCTCCATCCATCTTCCCATCAATTTTAACCATCTTCCCTGTCCCTGCTGAAGAAAAGCAGGCCCAAACCATGATGCTGCCACCACCATGTTTGACAGTGGGGATGGTGTGTTGCTTTTACGCCAAACATAACGTTTTGCATTGTTGCCAAAAAGTTCAATTTTGGTTTCATCTGACCAGAGCACCTTCTTCCACATGTTTGGTGTGTCTCCCAGGTGGCTTGTGGCAAACTTTAAACAACACTTTTTATGGATATCTTTAAGAAATGGCTTTCTTCTTGCCACTCTTCCATAAAGGGCAGATTTGTGCAATATACGACTGATTGTTGTCCTATGGACAGAGTCTCCCACCTCAGCTGTAGATCTCTGCAGTTCATCCAGAGTGATCATGGGCCTCTTGGCTGCATCTCTGATCAGTCTTCTCCTTGTATGAGCTGAAAGTTTAGAGGGACGGCCAGGTCTTGGTAGATTTGCAGTGGTCTGATACTCCTTCCATTTCAATATTATCGCTTGCACAGTGCTCCTTGGGATGTTTAAAGCTTGGGAAATCTTTTTGTATCCAAATCCGGCTTTAAACTTCTTCACAACAGTATCTCGGACCTGCCTGGTGTGTTCCTTGTTCTTCATGATGCTCTCTGCGCTTTTAACGGACCTCTGAGACTATCACAGTGCAGGTGCATTTATACGGAGACTTGATTACACACAGGTGGATTGTATTTATCATCATTAGTCATTTAGGTCAACATTGGATCATTCAGAGATCCTCACTGAACTTCTGGAGAGAGTTTGCTGCACTGAAAGTAAAGGGGCTGAATAATTTTGCACGCCCAATTTTTCAGTTTTTGATTTGTTAAAAAAGTTTGAAATATCCAATACATGTCGTTCCACTTCATGATTGTGTCCCACTTGTTGTTGATTCTTCACAGAAAAATACAGTTTTATATCTTTATGTTTGAAGCCTGAAATGTGGCAAAAGGTCGCAAAGTTCAAGGGGGACGAATACTTTCGCAAGGCACTGTATCAATGATGTTGCTCTTGCTGCAGGCAATTCCCTGATCCACCTCTACGCAGACGACACCATTCTGTATACTTCCGGCCCGTCCTTGGACACTGTGCTATCTAACCTCCAACTGCTCTTAAACGCTAGTAAAACCAAATGCATGCTTTTCAACTGTTCACTGCCTGCACCCGCACGCCCGACTAGCATCACCACCCTGGATGGTTCCGACCTAGAATATGTGGACACCTATAAGTACCTAGGTGTCTGGCTAGACTGTAAACTCTCCTTCCAGACTCATATCAAACATCTCATATCTAAAATCAAATCTAGAGTCGGCTTTCTATTCCGCAACAAAGCCTCCTTCACTCACGCCGCCAAACTTACCCTAGTAAAACTGACTATCCTACCGATCCTCGACTTCGGCGATGTCATCTACAAAATAGCTTCCAACACTCTCCTCAGCAAACTGGATGCAGTTTCTCACAGTGCCATCCGTTTTGTTACTAAAGCACCTTATACCACCCACCACTGCAACCTGTATGCTGTAGTCGGCTGGCCCTCGCTACATATTTGTCGCCAGACCCACTGGCTCCAGGTCATCTACAAGTCCATGCTAGGTAAAGCTCCGCTTTATCTCAGTTCACTGGTCACGATGGCAACACCCACCCGTAGCACGCTTTCCAGCAGGTGTATCTCATTGATCATCCCTAAAGCCAACACCTCATTTGGCCGCCTTTCATTCCAATTCTCTGCTGCCTGTGACTGGAACGAATTGCAAAAATCGCTGAAGTTGGAGACTTTTATCTACCTCACCAATTTCAAACATCTGCTATCTGAGCAGCTAACCGATCGCTGCAGCTGTACATAGTCTATCGGTAAATAGCCCACCCAATTTTACCTACCTCATCCCCATCCTGTTTTTATTTATTTACTTTTCTGCCCTTTTGCACACCAATATCTCTACCTGTACATGACCATCTGATCATTTATCACTCCAGTGTTAATCTTCAAAATTGTAATTATTCACCTACCTCCTCATGCCTTTTGCACACAATGTATATAGACTCTCTTTTTTTCTACTGTGTTATTGACTTGTTAATTGTTTACTCTTACTTGTTTACTTTACTAATTGTGTTGTCTGTTCACACTGCTATGCTTTATCTTGGCCAGGTCGCAGGTCGTATTATGTTATCAAACTAAGGCTGGTGGGAATCATATCATGTATTATATTATCAAACTAAGGCTGGTGTGAGTCATATCATTTATTATATTATCAAACCAAGGCTGGTGAGAGTCATATCATGTATTATATTATCAAACTAAGACTGGTGGGAGTCATATAATGTATTATATTATCAAACTAAGGCTTGAGGAAGTCATATCATGTATTATATAATCAAACTTAGATTGGTGGGAGTCATATCATATATTATATTATAACTAAGGCTGGTGGGAGTCATATCATGTAGTATATTATCAAACCAAGGCTGGTGAGAGTCATATCATGTAGTATATTGTCAAACTAAGACTGGTGGGAGTCATATCATGTAGTATCTTATCACACTAAGGCTGGGTCACATGGTTGCCAGTGTTTCTAATCCATTGTGGTTGACTGATAGAGTTTCACTACCTAAAGTCACACAGACGCAGGACAGTGCAGGGAGAAAGACACAGGTACAGACGTACATTAGAGTTGAGGTTAGAAGTAGAAGTTACTGTATTTGACCACAAGTGTTTAAAGATGTCAGAGGGAGTCAATGAAATCTCAGATAGATTTGAAGACGATGAGCCTGATGCAGTGAAGAACACAGACATTGATGACCAAAATTATTCCAACGTAAGAGCCTTCAAGTCCAGTCCAAGAGATGGAGTTGTTGTTTCAGGTAAGATTGCACAAACACACACACACACACACATACACACACATACACACACACACACACACAAACAAATAACACACACAATACACTACAAGTGTGATAACCCTGTAGTACTATAGCTTTATTTGTCCCAATCCTGGATGAAACAGTAAAACACATTACCAAATATGTTTAATCATTTGTGATTCAGTACATGTTCAGTGGTGGAAGAGACCCTCTGGAGTTGCTGCAGTGTGTCTGGGGCTGCTGTGTGTTCTCCTACTGGCTGGGATCATAGACATGTCTGTCTACTGTAAGTTTAGTATGTTTTTACTAAGACTTAAGTAGCCTACTTAATACTTAATCATCAATAGTGTTTTAGTTACATGTTTGATAAACTTTTCCCCTTTACAGATGGAGTCATTGGTCATCACAACTCAACACAAATAGACCAGCTACAGACCAGTTACAACAACCTGACTAAAGAGAGAGGACAGCTACAGTCCAGTTACAACATCCTGACTAAAGAGAGAGACCAGCTAATGACCAGTCACAACAACCTGACTAAAGAGAAAGGCCAGCTACAATCCAGTTACAACAACCTGACTAAAGAGCGAGACCAGCTACAGTCCAGTTACAACAACCTGACTAAAGAGAGAGAACAGCTACAGTCCAGTTACAACAACCTGACTAAAGAGAGAGACCAGCTACAGACTGAGAGAGATTTTCTTAGTGGGAGGTCTACCAATCTCAGTGAGTAAACCTACAGTAACTCATTATCATTAATCCCTGTCGTGTGACTGTATTCTTTCATTAAGTATCCAGTGTGGTAAGATTCAGGAAATTCATGATTTCATCTCGTAGAACAAACCTGTCCTGAAGGCTGGCAGAAGTTTGAATCCAGTTGGTACTTCCTGTCTACTGAGACTAAAACCTGGAAGGAGAGCAGAGAGGACTGTCTGGAGAGAGGAGCAGACCTGGTGATCATAAACAGTGATAAGGAACAGGTGAGAGAGAGAGAGAGAGAGAGAGAGAGAGAGAGAGAGAGAGAGAGAGAGAGCGAGAGAGAGAGAGAGAGAGAGAGAGAGAGAGAGAGAGAGAGAGAGAGAGAGAGAGAGAGAGAGAGAGAGAGAGAGAGAGAGAGAGAGAGAGAGAGAGAGAGAGAGATGTGGGTGTACAAGTGGTATATGTATATGTATATTTATCTTTCTCAACAACAGGAGTTTCTCTTCAACCTCAACAAGGGCCTCTGGATTGGTCTGACTGACTCTGTTACTGAGGCGGCCTGGAGATGGGTGGACGGCACCCCACTGACCAACCCAAGGTAAAATACTACTGCTCTAATAACACTGACCAACCCAGGGTAATATACTACTGTTATAATAACACTGACCACCCCAAGGTAATATACTACTGTTATAATAACACTGACCACCCCAAGGTAATATACTACTGTTATAATAACACTGACCAACCCAAGGTAATATATTACTGTTATAATAACACTGACCACCCCAAGGTAATATACTACTGCGATAATAACACTGACCAACCCAAGGTAATATATTACTGTTATAATAACACTGACCAACCCAAGGTAATACACTACTGTTATAATAACACTGACCACAGTGTAAGGAGAAGGACTGATTCTCTGTGTTGTTCATACTCTAGGTTCTTCATACTCAACTGGTGGACCAACACTGACCACAGACTAAGAGATGATAACTACTCTGACCATAAGGGGCCAATTATCAGTTCATTCAACGTTTATCTATACAGGTTATTGTTATTGATGGCAGCAGTCAACAAAGTTGAATTTAACCCTGTAGGTACTGTTATTAACCATGATATCTGACTGTTTTTAACCCTGTAGGTACTTGTATTAACCATGATATCTGACTGTTTTTAACACTGTAGGTACTGGTATTAACCATGATATCTGACAACTGTTTTTAACCCTGTAGGTACTGGTATTAACCATTAACCACTGTTGTTATCCCTGTAGGTACTGGTATTAACCATGATATCTGACTGTTTTTAACCCTGTAGGTACTGATATTAACCATTAACCACTGTTTTTAACCCTGTAGGTACTGGTATTAACCATGATATCTGACTGTCTTTACCCCTGTAGGTACTGGTATTAACCATGATATCTGACTGTTTTTAACCCTGTAGGTACTGGTATTAACCATGATATATGACTGTTTTTAACCCTGTAGGTACTGGTATTAACCATTAACCACTTTTTTTAACCCTGTAGGTACTGGTAGTAACCATGATATCTGACTGTTTTTAACCCTGTAGGTACTGGTTTTAACCATGATATCTGACTGTTGTTAACCCTGTGGGTAATGGTATTAACCATTTACCACTGTTGTTAACCCTGTAGGTACTGGTATTAATCATGATATCTGACTGTTGTTAACCCTGTAGGTACAGGTGTTAACCATTTACCACTGTTGTTAACCCTGTAGGTACTGGTATTAATCATGATATCTGACTGTTTGTAACCCTGTAGGTACTGGTATTAACCATGATATGTGACTGTTGTTAACCCTGTAGGTACTGGTATTAACCATGATATCTGACGACTGTTTTTAACCCTGTAGGTACTGGTATTAACCATTAACCACTGTTGTTATCCCTGTAGGTACTGGTATTAACCATGATATCTGACTGTTTTTAACCCTGTAGGTACTGATATTGACCATTAACCACTGTTTTTAACCCTGTAGGTACTGGTAGTAACCATGATATTTGACTGTTTTTAACCCTGTAGGTACTGGTAATAACCATGATATCTGACGACTGTTTTTAACCCTGTAGGTGCTGGTATTAACCATTAACCACTGTTGTTAACCCTGTAGGTACTGGTATTTACCATGATATCTGACTGTTTTTAACCCTGTAGGTACTGATATTAACCATTAACCACTGTTTTTAACCCTGTAGGTACTGGTAGTAACCATGATATCTGACTGTGTTTAACTCTGTAGGTACTGGTATTAACCATGATATCTGACTGTTTTTAACCCTGTAGGTACTGGTATTAACCATGATATCTGACTGTGTTTAACCCTGTAGGTACCTGTATTAACCATGATATCTGACTGTTTTTAACCCTGTAGGTACTGGTAATAACCATGATATCTGACGACTGTTTTTAACCCTGTAGGTGCTGGTATTAACCATTAACCACTGTTGTTAACCCTGTAGGTACTGGTATTTACCATGATATCTGACTGTTTTTAACCCTGTAGGTACTGATATTAACCATTAACCACTGTTTTTAACCCTGTAGGTACTGGTAGTAACCATGATATCTGACTGTGTTTAACTCTGTAGGTACTGGTATTAACCATGATATCTGACTGTTTTTAACCCTGTAGGTACTGGTATTAACCATGATATCTGACTGTGTTTAACCCTGTAGGTACCTGTATTAACCATGATATCTGACTGTTTTTAACCCTGTAGGTACTGGTAATAACCATGATATCTGACGACTGTTTTTAACCCTGTAGGTGCTGGTATTAACCATTAACCACTGTTGTTATCCCTGTTGGTACTGGTATTAACCATGATATCTGACTGTTTTTAACCCTGTAGGTACTGATATTAACCATTAACCACTGTTTTTAACCCTGTAGGTACTGGTATTAACCATGATATCTGACTGTTTTTACCCCTGTAGGTACTGGTATTAACCATGATATCTGACTGTTTTTAACCCTGTAGGTACTGGTATTAACCATTAACCACTTTTTTTAACCCTGTAGGTACTGGTAGTAACCATGATATCTGACTGTTTTTAACCCTGTAGGTACTGGTTTTAACCATGATATCTGAATGTTGTTAACCCTGTGGGTAATGGTATTAACCATTTACCACTGTTGTTAACCCTGTAGGTACTGGTATTAATCATGATAGCTGACTGTTGTTAACCCTGTAGGTACAGGTGTTAACCATTTACCACTGTTGTTAACCCTGAAGGTACTGGTATTAATCATGATATCTGACTGTTTTTAACCCTGTAGGTACTGGTATTAACCATTAACCACTTTTTTTAACCCTGTAGGTACTGGTAGTAACCATGATATCTGACTGTTTTTAACCCTGTAGGTACTGGTTTTAACCATGTTATTTGACTGTTGTTAACCCTGTGGGTAATGGTATTAACCATTTACCACTGTTGTTAACCCTGTAGGTACTGGTATTAATCATGATAGCTGACTGTTGTTAACCCTGTAGGTACAGGTGTTAACCATTTACCACTGTTGTTAACCCTGTAGGTACTGGTATTAATCATGATATCTGACTGTTTGTAACCCTGTAGGTACTGGTATTAACCATGATATGTGACTGTTGTTAACCCTGTAGGTACTGGTATTAACCATGATATCTGACGACTGTTTTTAACCCTGTAGGTACTGGTATTAACCATTAACCACTGTTGTTATCCCTGTAGGTACTGGTATTAACCATGATATCTGACTGTTTTTAACCCTGTAGGTACTGATATTGACCATTAACCACTGTTTTTAACCCTGTAGGTACTGGTAGTAACCATGATATTTGACTGTTTTTAACCCTGTAGGTACTGGTAATAACCATGATATCTGACGACTGTTTTTAACCCTGTAGGTGCTGGTATTAACCATTAACCACTGTTGTTATCCCTGTAGGTACTGGTATTTACCATGATATCTGACTGTTTTTAACCCTGTAGGTACTGATATTAACCATTAACCACTGTTTTTAACCCTGTAGGTACTGGTAGTAACCATGATATCTGACTGTGTTTAACTCTGTAGGTACTGGTATTAACCATGATATCTGACTGTTTTTAACCCTGTAGGTACTGGTATTAACCATGATATCTGACTGTTTTTAACCCTGTAGGTACTGGTATTAACCATGATATCTGACTGTGTTTAACCCTGTAGGTACTGGTATTAACCATGATATCTGACTGTTTTTAACCCTGTAGGTACTGGTATTAACCATGATATCTGACTGTTGTTCACCCTTTAGGTACTGGTATTAACCATTATATCTGACTGTTGTTCACCCTATAGGTACTGGTATTAACCATTAACCACTGTTTTTAACCCCGTAGGTACTGGTATTAGCCATGATATCTGACTGTTTTTAACCCTGTAGGTACTGGTATTAACCATGATATCGGACTGTTTTTAACCCTGTAGGTACTGGTATTAACCATTAACCACTGTTGTTATCCCTGTAGGTACTGGTATTAACCATGATATCTGACTGTTTTTAACCCTGTAGGTACTGGTAGTAACCATGATATCTGACTGTTGTTCACCCTGTAGGTACTGGTATTAACCATGATATCTGACTGTTTTTAACCCTGTAGGTTCTGGTATTAACCATGATATCTGACTGTTTTTCACCCTGTAGGTACTGGTATTAACCATGATATCTGACTGTTTTTAACCCTGTAGGTACTGATATTAACCATGATATCTGACTGTTGTTCACCCTGTAGGTACTGGTAGTAACCACGATATCTGACTGTTTTTAACCCTGTAGGTACTGATATTGACCATTAACCACTGTTTTTAACCCTGTAGGTACTGGTAGTAACCATGATATTTGACTGTTTTTAACCCTGTAGGTACTGGTAATAACCATGATATCTGACGACTGTTTTTAACCCTGTAGGTACTGGTATTAACCATTAACCACTGTTGTTATCCCTGTAGGTACTGGTATTTACCATGATATCTGACTGTTTTTAACCCATTAGGTACTGATATTAACCATTAACCACTTTTTTAACCCTGTAGGTACTGGTAGTAACCATGATATCTGACTGTGTTTAACCCTGTAGGTACTGGTAGTAACCATGATATCTGACTGTTTTTAACCCTGTAGGCACTGGTATTAACCATGATATCTGACTGTTTTTAACCCTGTAGGTACTGGTTTTAACCATGATATCTGACTGTTGTTAACCCTGTAGGTACTGGTATTAACCATTTACCACTGTTGTTAACCCTGTAGGTACTGGTAGTAACCATGATATCTGACTGTTTTTAACCCTGTAGGTACTGGTATTAACCATGATATCGGACTGTTTTTAACCCTGTAGGTACTGGTAGTAACCATGATATCTGACTGTGTTTAACCCTGTAGGTACTGGTATTAACCATGATATCTGACTGTTTTTAACCCTGTAGGTACTGGTATTAACCATGATATATGACTGTTTTTAACCCTGTAGGTACTGGTATTAACCATGATATCTGACTGTTGTTCACCCTGTAGGTACTGGTATTAACCATTAACCACTGTTTTTTACCCTGTAGGTACTGGTATTAACCATGATATCTGACTGTTGTTCACCCTGTAGGTGCTGGTATTAACCATTAACCACTGTTTTTAACCCTGTAGGTACTGGTAGTAACCATGATATCTGACTGTGTTTAACTCTGTAGGTACTGGTATTAACCATGATATCTGACTTTCTTTAACCCTGTAGGTTCTGGTAATATCCATGATATCTGACTGTTTTAACCCTATAGGTTCTGGTATTAACCATGATATCTGACTGTTTTTAACCCTGTAGGTATTGGTATTAACCATGATATGTGACTGTTGTTAACCCTGTAGGTACTGGTATTAACCATGATATCTGACGACTGTTTTTAACCCTGTAGGTACTGGTATTAACCATTAACCACTGTTGTTATCCCTGTAGGTACTGGTATTAACCATGATATCTGACTGTTTTTAACCCTGTAGGTACTGATATTGACCATTAACCACTGTTTTTAACCCTGTAGGTACTGGTAGTAACCATTATACTTGACTGTTTTTAACCCTGTAGGTACTGGTAATAACCATGATATCTGACGACTGTTTTTAACCCTGTAGGTACTGGTATTAACCATTAACCACTGTTGTTATCCCTGTAGGTACTGGTATTTACCATGATATCTGACTGTTTTTAACCCTGTAGGTACTGATATTAACCATTAACCACTGTTTTTAACCCTGTAGGTACTGGTAGTAACCATGATATCTAACTGTGTTTAACCCTGTAGGTACTGGTATTAACCATGATATCTGACTGTTTTTAACCCTGTAGGTACTGGTATTAACCATGATATCTGACTGTTTTTAACCCTGTAGGTACTGGTATTAACCATGATATCTGACTGTGTTTAACCCTGTAGGTACTGGTATTAACCATGATATCTGACTGTTTTTAACCCTGTAGGTACTGGTATTAACCATGATATCTGACTGTTGTTCACCCTTTAGGTACTGGTATTAACCATGATATCTGACTGTTGTTCACCCTGTAGGTACTGGTATTAACCATTAACCACTGTTTTTAACCCTGTAGGTACTGGAATTTACCATGATATCTGACTGTTTTTAACCCTGTAGGTACTGGTATTAAACATGATATCGGACTGTTTTTAACCCTGTAGGTACTGGTATTAACCATTAACCACTGTTGCTATCCCTGTAGGTACTGGTATTAACCATGATATCTGACTGTTTTTAACCCTGTAGGTACTGGTAGTAACCATGATATCTGACTGTTGTTCACCCTGTAGGTACTGGTATTAACCATGATATCTGACTGTTTTTAACCCTGTAGGTACTGGTATTAACCATGATATCTGACTGTTGTTCACCCTGTAGGTACTGGTATTAACCATTAACCACTGTTTTTTACCCTGTAGGTACTGGTATTAACCATGATATCTGACTGTTGTTCACCCTGTAGGTGCTGGTATTAACCATTAACCACTGTTTTTAACCCTGTAGGTACTGGTAGTAACCATGATATCTGACTGTGTTTAACTCTGTAGGTACTGGTATTAACCATGATATCTGACTTTCTTTAACCCTGTAGGTTCTGGTAATATCCATGATATCTGACTGTTTTAACCCTATAGGTTCTGGTATTAACCATGATATCTGACTGTTTTTAACCCTGTAGGTATTGGTATTAACCATGATATGTGACTGTTGTTAACCCTGTAGGTACTGGTATTAACCATGATATCTGACGACTGTTTTTAACCCTGTAGGTACTGGTATTAACCATTAACCACTGTTGTTATCCCTGTAGGTACTGGTATTAACCATGATATCTGACTGTTTTTAACCCTGTAGGTACTGATATTGACCATTAACCACTGTTTTTAACCCTGTAGGTACTGGTAGTAACCATTATACTTGACTGTTTTTAACCCTGTAGGTACTGGTAATAACCATGATATCTGACGACTGTTTTTAACCCTGTAGGTACTGGTATTAACCATTAACCACTGTTGTTATCCCTGTAGGTACTGGTATTTACCATGATATCTGACTGTTTTTAACCCTGTAGGTACTGATATTAACCATTAACCACTGTTTTTAACCCTGTAGGTACTGGTAGTAACCATGATATCTAACTGTGTTTAACCCTGTAGGTACTGGTATTAACCATGATATCTGACTGTTTTTAACCCTGTAGGTACTGGTATTAACCATGATATCTGACTGTGTTTAACCCTGTAGGTACTGGTATTAACCATGATATCTGACTGTTTTTAACCCTGTAGGTACTGGTATTAACCATGATATCTGACTGTTGTTCACCCTTTAGGTACTGGTATTAACCATGATATCTGACTGTTGTTCACCCTGTAGGTACTGGTATTAACCATTAACCACTGTTTTTAACCCTGTAGGTACTGGAATTTACCATGATATCTGACTGTTTTTAACCCTGTAGGTACTGGTATTAAACATGATATCGGACTGTTTTTAACCCTGTAGGTACTGGTATTAACCATTAACCACTGTTGCTATCCCTGTAGGTACTGGTATTAACCATGATATCTGACTGTTTTTAACCCTGTAGGTACTGGTAGTAACCATGATATCTGACTGTTGTTCACCCTGTAGGTACTGGTATTAACCATGATATCTGACTGTTTTTAACCCTGTAGGTACTGGTATTAACCATTAATCACTGTTTTTTACCCTGTAGGTACTGGTATTAACCATGATATCTGACTGTTTTTAACCCTATAGGTTCTGGTATTAACCATGATATCTGACTGTTGTTCACCCTGTAGGCACTGGTATTAACCATGATATCTGACTGTTTTTAACCCTGTAGGTACTGGTTTTATCCATGATATCTGACTGTTGTTAACCCTGTAGGTACTGGTATTAACCATTAACCACTGTTGTTATCCCTGTAGGTACTGGTATTAACCATGATATCTGACTGTTTTTAACCCTGTAGGTACTGGTAGTAACCATGATATCTGACTGTTGTTCACCCTGTAGGTACTGGTATTAACCATGATATCTGACTGTTTTTAACCCTTTAGGTACTGGTATTAACCATTAACCACTGTTTTTTACCCTGTAGGTACTGGTATTAACCATGATATCTGACTGTTTTTAACCCTATAGGTTCTGGTATTAACCATGATATCTGACTGTTGTTCACCCTGTAGGTACTGGTATTAACCATGATATCTGACTGTTTTTAACCCTGTAGGTACTGATATTAACCATGATATCTGACTCTTGTTCACCCTGTAGGTACTGGTATTAACCATTAACCACTGTTTTTAACCCTGTAGGTACTGGTAGTAACCATGATATCTGACTGTTTTTAACCCTGTAGGCACTGGTATTAACCATGATATCTGACTGTTTTTAACCCTGTAGGTACTGGTTTTAACCATGATATCTGACTGTTGTTAACCCTGTAGGTACTGGTATTAACCATTTACCACTGTTGTTAACCCTGTAGGTACTGGTAGTAACCATGATATCTGACTGTTTTTAACCCTGTAGGTACTGGTATTAACCATGATATCTGACTGTTTTTAACCCTGTAGGTACTGGTAGTAACCATGATATCTGACTGTGTTTAACCCTGTAGGTACTGGTATTAACCAAGATATCTGACTGTTTTTAACCCTGTAGGTACTGGTAGTAACCATGATATCTGACTGTTTTTAACCCTGTAGGTACTGGTATTAACCATGATATCTGACTGTTGTTCACCCTGTAGGTACTGGTATTAACCATGATATCTGACTGTTTTTAACCCTGTAGGTACTGGTATTAACCATGATATCTGACTGTTGTTCACCCTGTAGGTACTGGTATTAACCATTAACCACTGTTTTTTACCCTGTAGGTACTGGTATTAACCATGATATCTGACTGTTTTTAACCCTGTAGGTACTGGTATTAACCATGATATCTGACTGTTGTTCACCCTGTAGGTACTGGTATTAACCATGATATCTGACTGTTTTTAACCCTGTAGGTACTGGTATTAACCATGATATCTGACTGTTGTTCACCCTGTAGGTACTGGTATTAACCATTAACCACTGTTTTTTACCCTGTAGGTACTGGTATTAACCATGATATCTGACTGTTGTTCACCCTGTAGGTGCTGGTATTAACCATTAACCACTGTTTTTAACCCTATAGGTTCTGGTATTAACCATGATATCTGACTGTTTTTAACCCTGTAGGTATTGGTATTAACCATGATATGTGACTGTTTTTAACCCTGTAGGTACTGGTATTAACCATGATATCTGACGACTGTTTTTAACCCTGTAGGTACTGGTATTAACCATTAACCACTGTTGTTATCCCTGTAGGTACTGGTATTAACCAAGATATCTGACTGTTTTTAACCCTGTAGGTACTGGTAGTAACCATGATATCTGACTGTTTTTAACCCTGTAGGTACTGGTATTAACCATGATATCTGACTGTTGTTCACCCTGTAGGTACTGGTATTAACCATGATATCTGACTGTTGTTCACCCTTTAGGTACTGGTATTAACCATGATATCTGACTGTTGTTCACCCTGTAGGTACTGGTATTAACCATTAACCACTGTTTTTAACCCTGTAGGTACTGGAATTTACCATGATATCTGACTGTTTTTAACCCTGTAGGTACTGGTATTAAACATTATATCGGACTGTTTTTAACCCTGTAGGTACTGGTATTAACCATTAACCACTGTTGCTATCCCTGTAGGTACTGGTATTAACCATGATATCTGACTGTTTTTAACCCTGTAGGTACTGGTAGTAACCATGATATCTGACTGTTGTTCACCCTGTAGGTACTGGTATTAACCATGATATCTGACTGTTTTTAACCCTGTAGGTACTGGTATTAACCATTAACCACTGTTTTTTACCCTATAGGTACTGGTATTAACCATGATATCTGACTATTTTTAACCCTATAGGTTCTGGTATTAACCATGATATCTGACTGTTGTTCACCCTGTAGGCACTGGTATTAACCATGATATCTGACTGTTTTTAACCCTGTAGGTACTGGTTTTATCCATGATATCTGACTGTTGTTAACCCTGTAGGTACTGGTATTAACCATTAACCACTGTTGTTATCCCTGTAGGTACTGGTATTAACCATGATATCTGACTGTTGTTCACCCTGTAGGTACTGGTATTAACCATGATATCTGACTGTTTTTAACCCTTTAGGTACTGGTAGTAACCATGATATCTGACTGTTGTTCACCCTGTAGGTACTGGTATTAACCATGATATCTGACTGTTTTTAACCCTTTAGGTACTGGTATTAACCATTAACCACTGTTTTTTACCCTGTAGGTACTGGTATTAACCATGATATCTGACTGTTTTTAACCCTATAGGTTCTGGTATTAACCATGATATCTGACTGTTGTTCACCCTGTAGGTACTGATATTAACCATTAACCACTGTTTTTAACCCTGTAGGTACTGGTAGTAACCATGATATCTGACTGTTTTTAACCCTGTAGGCACTGGTATTAACCATGATATCTGACTGTTTTTAACCCTGTAGGTACTGGTTTTAACCATGATATCTGACTGTTGTTAACCCTGTAGGTACTGGTATTAACCATTTACCACTGTTGTTAACCCTGTAGGTACTGGTAGTAACCATGATATCTGACTGTTTTTAACCCTGTAGGTACTGGTATTAACCATGATATCTGACTGTTTTTAACCCTGTAGGTACTGGTAGTAACCATGATATCTGACTGTGTTTAACCCTGTAGGTACTGGTATTAACCAAGATATCTGACTGTTTTTAACCCTGTAGGTACTGGTAGTAACCATGATATCTGACTGTTTTTAACCCTGTAGGTACTGGTATTAACCATGATATCTGACTGTTGTTCACCCTGTAGGTACTGGTATTAACCATGATATCTGACTGTTTTTAACCCTGTAGGTACTGGTATTAACCATGATATCTGACTGTTGTTCACCCTGTAGGTACTGGTATTAACCATTAACCACTGTTTTTTACCCTGTAGGTACTGGTATTAACCATGATATCTGACTGTTGTTCACCCTGTAGGTGCTGGTATTAACCATTAACCACTGTTTTTAACCCCGTAGGTACTGGTATTAACCATGATATCTGACTGTTTTTAACCCTGTAGGTTCTGGTAATATCCATGATATCTGACTGTTTTTAACCCTATAGGTTCTGGTATTAACCATGATATCTGACTGTTTTTAACCCTGTAGGTATTGGTATTAACCATGATATGTGACTGTTTTTAACCCTGTAGGTACTGGTATTAACCATGATATCTGACGACTGTTTTTAACCCTGTAGGTACTGGTATTAACCATTAACCACTGTTGTTATCCCTGTAGGTACTGGTATTAACCACGATATCTGACTGTTTTTAACCCTGTAGGTACTGATATTGACCATTAACCACTGTTTTTAACCCTGTAGGTACTGGTAGTAACCATGATATTTGACTGTTTTTAACCCTGTAGGTACTGGTAATAACCATGATATCTGACGACTGTTTTTAACCCTGTAGTACTGGTATTAACCATTAACCACTGTTTTTTACCCTGTAGGTACTGGTATTAACCATGATATCTGACTGTTTTTAACCCTATAGGTTCTGGTATTAACCATGATATCTGACTGTTGTTCACCCTGTAGGTACTGATATTAACCATTAACCACTGTTTTTAACCCTGTAGGTACTGGTAGTAACCATGATATCTGACTGTTTTTAACCCTGTAGGCACTGGTATTAACCATGATATCTGACTGTTTTTAACCCTGTAGGTACTGGTTTTAACCATGATATCTGACTGTTGTTAACCCTGTAGGTACTGGTATTAACCATTTACCACTGTTGTTAACCCTGTAGGTACTGGTAGTAACCATGATATCTGACTGTTTTTAACCCTGTAGGTACTGGTATTAACCATGATATCTGACTGTTGTTCACCCTGTAGGTACTGGTATTAACCATGATATCTGACTGTTTTTAACCCTGTAGGTACTGGTATTAACCATGATATCTGACTGTTGTTCACCCTGTAGGTACTGGTATTAACCATTAACCACTGTTTTTTACCCTGTAGGTACTGGTATTAACCATGATATCTGACTGTTGTTCACCCTGTAGGTGCTGGTATTAACCATTAAACACTGTTTTTAACCCCGTAGGTACTGGTATTAACCATGATATCTGACTGTTTTTAACCCTGTAGGTTCTGGTAATATCCATGATATCTGACTGTTTTTAACCCTATAGGTTCTGGTATTAACCATGATATCTGACTGTTTTTAACCCTGTAGGTATTGGTATTAACCATGATATGTGACTGTTTTTAACCCTGTAGGTACTGGTATTAACCATGATATCTGACGACTGTTTTTAACCCTGTAGGTACTGGTATTAACCATTAACCACTGTTGTTATCCCTGTAGGTACTGGTATTAACCACGATATCTGACTGTTTTTAACCCTGTAGGTACTGATATTGACCATTAACCACTGTTTTTAACCCTGTAGGTACTGGTAGTAACCATGATATTTGACTGTTTTTAACCCTGTAGGTACTGGTAATAACCATGATATCTGACGACTGTTTTTAACCCTGTAGGTACTGGTATTAACCATTAACCACTGTTGTTATCCCTGTAGGTACTGGTATTTACCATGATATCTGACTGTTTTTAACCCTGTAGGTACTGATATTAACCATTAACCACTGTTTTTAACCCTGTAGGTACTGGTAGTAACCATGATATCTAACTGTGTTTAACCCTGTAGGTACTGGTATTAACCATGATATCTGACTGTTTTTAACCCTGTAGGTACTGGTATTAACCATGATATCTGACTGTTTTTAACCCTGTAGGTACTGGTATTAACCATGATATCTGACTGTGTTTAACCCTGTAGGTACTGGTATTAACCATGATATCTGACTGTTTTTAACCCTGTAGGTACTGGTATTAACCATGATATCTGACTGTTGTTCACCCTTTAGGTACTGGTATTAACCATGATATCGGACTGTTTTTAACCCTGTAGGTACTGGTATTAACCATTAACCACTGTTGTTATCCCTGTAGGTACTGGTATTAACCATGATATCTTACTGTTTTTAACCCTGTAGGTACTGGTAGTAACCATGATATCTGACTGTTGTTCACCCTGTAGCTACTGGTATTAACCATGATATCTGACTGTTTTTAACCCTGTAGGTACTGGTATTAACCATTAACCTCTGTTTTTTACCCTGTAGGTACTGGTATTAACCATGATATCTGACTGTTTTTAACCCTATAGGTTCTGGTATTAACCATGATATCTGACTGTTGTTCACCCTGTAGGCACTGGTATTAACCATGATATCTGACTGTTTTTAACCCTGTAGGTACTGGTTTTAACCATGATATCTGACTGTTGTTAACCCTGTAGGTACTGGTATTAACCATTTACCACTGTTGTTAACCCTGTAGGTACTGGTAGTAACCATGATATCTGACTGTTTTTAACCCTGTAGGTACTGGTATTAACCATGATATCTGACTGTTTTTAACCCTGTAGGTACTGGTAGTAACCATGATATCTGACTGTGTTTAACCCTGTAGGTACTGGTATTAACCATGATATCTGACTGTTTTTAACCCTCTAGGTACTGGTAGTAACCATGATATCTGACTGTTTTTAACCCTGTAGGTACTGGTATTAACCATGATATCTGACTGTTGTTCACCCTGTAGGTACTGGTATTAACCATGATATCTGACTGTTTTTAACCCTGTAGGTACTGGTATTAAACATGATATCTGACTGTTGTTCACCCTGTAGGTACTGGTATTAACCATTAACCACTGTTTTTTACCCTGTAGGTACTGGTATTAACCATGATATCTGACTGTTGTTCACCCTGTAGGTGCTGGTATTAACCATTAACCACTGTTTTTAACCCCGTAGGTACTGGTATTAACCATGATATCTGACTGTTTTTAACCCTGTAGGTTCTGGTAATATCCATGATATCTGACTGTTTTTAACCCTATAGGTTCTGGTATTAACCATGATATCTGACTGTTTTTAACCCTGTAGGTATTGGTATTAACCATGATATGTGACTGTTGTTAACCCTGTAGGTACTGGTATTAACCATGATATCTGACTGTTTTTAACCCTGTAGGTACTGATATTGACCATTAACCACTGTTTTTAACCCTTTAGGTACTGTTAGTAACCATGATATTTGACTGTTTTTAACCCTGTAGGTACTGGTAATAACCATGATATCTGACGACTGTTTTTAACCCTGTAGGTACTGGTATTAACCATTAACCACTGTTGTTATCCCTGTAGGTACTGGTATTTACCATGATATCTGACTGTTTTTAACCCTGTAGGTACTGATATTAACCATTAACCACTGTTTTTAACCCTGTAGGTACTGGTAGTAACCATGATATCTAACTGTGTTTAACCCTGTAGGTACTGGTATTAACCATGATATCTGACTGTTTTTAACCCTGTAGGTACTGGTATTAACCATGATATCTGACTGTTGTTCACCCTTTAGGTACTGGTATTAACCATGATATCTGACTGTTGTTCACCCTGTAGGTACTGGTATTAACCATTAACCATTGTTTTTAACCCTGTAGGTACTGGTATTTACCATGATATCTGACTGTTTTTAACCCTGTAGGTACTGGTATTAACCATGATATCGGACTGTTTTTAACTCTGTAGGTACTGGTATTAACCATTAACCACTGTTGTTATCCCTGTAGGTACTGGTATTAACCATGATATCTGACTGTTTTTAACCCTGTAGGTACTGGTAGTAACCATGATATCTGACTGTTGTTCACCCTGTAGGTACTGGTATTAACCATGATATCTGACTGTTTTTAACCCTGTAGGTACTGGTATTAACCATTAACCACTGTTTTTTACCCTGTAGGTACTGGTATTAACCATGATATCTGACTGTTTTTAACCCTATAGGTTCTGGTATTAACCATGATATCTGACTGTTGTTCACCCTGTAGGTACTGGTATTAACCATGATATCTGACTGTTTTTAACCCTGTAGGTACTGATATTAACCATGATATCTGACTGTTGTTCACCCTGTAGGTACTGTTATTAACCATTAACCGCTGGTTTTAACCCTGTAGGTACTGGTAGTAACCATGATATCTGACTGTTTTTAACCCTGTAGGTACTGGTCTTAACCATGATATCTGACTGTTTTTAACCCTGTAGGTACTGGTAGTAATCATGATATCTGACTGTTTTTAACCCTGTAGGCACTGGTATTAACCATGATATCTGACTGTTTTTAACCCTGTAGGTACTGGTTTTAACCATGATATCTGACTGTTGTTAACCCTGTAGGTACTGGTATTAACCATTTACCACTGTTGTTAACCCTGTAGGTACTGGTATTAACCATGATATCTGACTGTTTTTAACCCTGTAGGTACTGGTAGTAACCATGATATCTGACTGTTTTTAACCCTGTAGGTACTGGTATTAACCATGATATCTGACTGTTGTTCACCCTGTAGGTACTGGTATTAACCACGATATCTGACTGTTTTTAACCCTGTAGGTACTGGTATTAACCATGATATCTGACTGTTTTTAACCCTGTAGGTACTGGTAGTAACCATGATATCTGACTGTTTTTAACCCTGTAGGTACTGGTATTAACCATGATATCTGACTGTTGTTCACCCTGTAGGTACTGGTATTAACCACGATATCTGACTGTTTTTAACCCTGTAGGTACTGGTATTAACCATGATATCTGACTGTTGTTCACCCTGTAGGTTTTGGTATTAACCATTAACCACTGTTTTTAACCCTGTAGGTACTGGTATTAACCATGATATCTGACTGTTTTTAACCCTGTAGGTTCTGGTAATATCCATGATATCTGACTGTTTTTAACCCTATAGGTTCTGGTATTAACCATGATATCTGACTGTTTTTAACCCTGTAGGTACTGGTTTTAACCATGATATCTGACTGTTGTTAACCCTGTAGGTACTGGTATTAACCATTTACCACTGTTGTTAACCCTGTAGGTACTGGTATTAACCATGATATCTGACTGTTTTTAACCCTGTAGGTACTGGTAGTAACCATGATATCTGACTGTTTTTAACCCTGTAGGTACTGGTATTAACCATGATATCTGACTGTTGTTCACCCTGTAGGTACTGGTATTAACCACGATATCTGACTGTTTTTAACCCTGTAGGTACTGGTATTAACCATGATATCTGACTGTTGTTCACCCTGTAGGTACTGGTATTAACCATTAACCACTGTTTTTTACCCTGTAGGTATTGGTATTAACCATGATATCTGACTGTTGTTCACCCTGTAGGTGCTGGTATTAACCATTAACCACTGTTTTTAACCCTGTAGGTATTGGTATTAACCATGATATCTGACTGTTTTTAACCCTGTAGGTTCTGGTAATATCCATGATATCTGACTGTTTTTAACCCTATAGGTTCTGGTATTAACCATGATATCTGACTGTTTTTAACCCTGTAGGTACTGGTATTAACCATTAACCACTGTTGTTATCCCTGTAGGTACTGGTATTAACCATGATATCTGACTGTTTTTAACCCTGTAGGTACTGATATTAACCATGATATCTGACTGTTTTTAACCCTGTAGGTACTGGTAGTAACCATGATATCTGACTGTTTTTAACCCTGTAGGCACTGGTATTAACCATGATATCTGACTGTTTTTAACCCTGTAGGTACTGGTTTTAACCATGATATCTGACTGTTGTTAACCCTGTAGGTACTGGTATTAACCATTTACCACTGTTGTTAACCCTGTAGGTACTGGTAGTAACCATGATATCTGACTGTTTTTAACCCTGTAGGCACTGGTATTAACCATGATATCTGACTGTTTTTAACCCTGTAGGCACTGGTATTAACCATGATATCTGACTGTTTTTAACCCTGTAGGTACTGGTTTTAACCATGATATATGACTGTTGTTAACCCTGTAGGTACTGGTTTTAACCATGATATATGACTGTTGTTAACCCTGTAGGTTCTGGTAGTAACCATGATATTTGACTGTTTTTAACCCTGTAGGTACTGGTAATAACCATGATATCTGACAACTGTTTTTAACCCTGTAGGTACTGGTATTAACCATTAACCACTGTTGTTATCCCTGTAGGTACTGGTATTTACCATGATATCTGACTGTTTTTAACCCTGTAGGTACTGATATTAACCATTAACCACTGTTTTTAACCCTGTAGGTACTGGTAGTAACCATGATATCTAACTGTGTTTAACCCTGTAGGTACTGGTATTAACCATGATATCTGACTGTTTTTAACCCTGTAGGTACTGGTATTTACCATGATATCTGACTGTTGTTCACCCTTTAGGTACTGGTATTAACCATGATATCTGACTGTTGTTCACCCTGTAGGTACTGGTATTAACCATTAACCATTGTTTTTAACCCTGTAGGTACTGGTATTTACCATGATATCTGACTGTTTTTAACCCTGTAGGTACTGGTATTAACCATGATATCGGACTGTTTTTAACCCTGTAGGTACTGGTATTAACCATTAACCACTGTTGTTATCCCTGTAGGTACTGGTATTAACCATGATATCTGACTGTTTTTAACCCTGTAGGTACTGGTAGTAACCATGATATCTGACTGTTGTTCACCCTGTAGGTACTGGTATTAACCATGATATCTGACTGTTTTTAACCCTGTAGGTACTGGTATTAACCATTAACCACTGTTTTTTACCCTGTAGGTACTGGTATTAACCATGATATCTGACTGTTTTTAACCCTATAGGTTCTGGTATTAACCATGATATCTGACTGTTGTTCACCCTGTAGGTACTGGTAGTAACCATGATATCTGACTGTTTTTAACCCTGTAGGTACTGGTCTTAACCATGATATCTGACTGTTTTTAACCCTGTAGGTACTGGTAGTAATCATGATATCTGACTGTTTTTAACCCTGTAGGCACTGGTATTAACCATGATATCTGACTGTTTTTAACCCTGTAGGTACTGGTTTTAACCATGATATCTGACTGTTGTTAACCCTGTAGGTACTGGTATTAACCATTTACCACTGTTGTTAACCCTGTAGGTACTGGTATTAACCATGATATCTGACTGTTTTTAACCCTGTAGGTACTGGTAGTAACCATGATATCTGACTGTTTTTAACCCTGTAGGTACTGGTATTAACCATGATATCTGACTGTTGTTCACCCTGTAGGTACTGGTATTAACCACGATATCTGACTGTTTTTAACCCTGTAGGTACTGGTATTAACCATGATATCTGACTGTTGTTCACCCTGTAGGTACTGGTATTAACCATTAACCACTGTTTTTTACCCTGTAGGTATTGGTATTAACCATGATATCTGACTGTTGTTCAACCTGTAGGTTTTGGTATTAACCATTAACCACTGTTTTTAACCCTGTAGGTACTGGTATTAACCATGATATCTGACTGTTTTTAACCCTGTAGGTTCTGGTAATATCCATGATATCTGACTGTTTTTAACCCTATAGGTTCTGGTATTAACCATGATATCTGACTGTTTTTAACCCTGTAGGTACTGGTTTTAACCATGATATCTGACTGTTGTTAACCCTGTAGGTACTGGTATTAACCATTTACCACTGTTGTTAACCCTGTAGGTACTGGTATTAACCATGATATCTGACTGTTTTTAACCCTGTAGGTACTGGTAGTAACCATGATATCTGACTGTTTTTAACCCTGTAGGTACTGGTATTAACCATGATATCTGACTGTTGTTCACCCTGTAGGTACTGGTATTAACCACGATATCTGACTGTTTTTAACCCTGTAGGTACTGGTATTAACCATGATATCTGACTGTTGTTCACAATGTAGGTACTGGTATTAACCATTAACCACTGTTTTTTACCCTGTAGGTATTGGTATTAACCATGATATCTGACTGTTGTTCACCCTGTAGGTGCTGGTATTAACCATTAACCACTGTTTTTAACCCTGTAGGTATTGGTATTAACCATGATATCTGACTGTTTTTAACCCTGTAGGTTCTGGTAATATCCATGATATCTGACTGTTTTTAACCCTATTGGTTCTGGTATTAACCATGATATCTGACTGTTTTTAACCCTGTAGGTACTGGTATTAACCATTAACCACTGTTGTTATCCCTGTAGGTACTGGTATTAACCATGATATCTGACTGTTTTTAACCCTGTAGGTACTGGTAGTAACCATGATATCTGACTGTTTTTAACCCTGTAGGCACTGGTATTAACCATGATATCTGACTGTTTTTAACCCTGTAGGTACTGGTTTTAACCATGATATCTGACTGTTGTTAACCCTGTAGGTACTGGTATTAACCATTTACCACTGTTGTTAACCCTGTAGGTACTGGTAGTAACCATGATATCTGACTGTTTTTAACCCTGTAGGCACTGGTATTAACCATGATATCTGACTGTTTTTAACCCTGTAGGCACTGGTATTAACCATGATATCTGACTGTTTTTAACCCTGTAGGTACTGGTTTTAACCATGATATATGACTGTTGTTAACCCTGTAGGTACTGGTTTTAACCATGATATATGACTGTTGTTAACCCTGTAGGTACTGGTTTTAACCATGATATATGACTGTTGTTAACCCTGTAGGTTCTGGTAGTAACCATGATATTTGACTGTTTTTAACCCTGTAGGTACTGGTAATAACCATGATATCTGACAACTGTTTTTAACCCTGTAGGTACTGGTATTAACCATTAACCACTGTTGTTATCCCTGTAGGTACTGGTATTAACCATGATATCTGACTGATTTTAACCCTGTAGGTACTGGTAGTAACCATGACATCTGACTGTTGTTCACCCTGTAGGTACTGGTATTAACCATGATATCAAACTGTTTTTAACCCTGTAGGTACTGGTATTAACCATGATATCTGACTGTTTTTAACCCTGTAGGTTCTGGTAATATCCATGATATCTGACTGTTTTTAACCCTATAGGTTCTGGTATTAACCATGATATCTGTCTGTTGTTAACCCTGTAGGTACTGCTATTAAACATGATATCTGACTGTTTTTAACCCTGTAGGTTCTGGTATTAACCATGATATCTGACTGTTGTTAACCCTGTAGGCACTGGTATTAACCATTAACCACTGTTTTTAACCCTGTAGGTACTGGTAGTAACCATGATATCTGACTGTTTTTAACCCTGTAGGTACTGGTATTAACCATTAACCACTGTTGTTATCCCTGTAGGTACTGGTATTAACCATGATATCTGACTGTTTTTAACCCTGTAGGTACTGATATTAACCATGATATCTGACTGTTTTTAACCCTGTAGGCACTGGTATTAACCATGATATCTGACTGTTTTTAACCCTGTAGGTACTGGTATTAACCATGATATCTGACTGTTGTTCACCCTTTAGGTACTGGTATTAACCATGATATCTGACTGTTGTTCACCCTGTAGGTACTGGTATTAACCATTAACCATTGTTTTTAACCCTGTAGGTACTGGTATTTACCATGATATCTGACTGTTTTTAACCCTGTAGGTACTGGTATTAACCATGATATCGGACTGTTTTTAACCCTGTAGGTACTGGTATTAACCATTAACCACTGTTGTTATCCCTGTAGGTACTGGTATTAACCATGATATCTGACTGTTTTTAACCCTGTAGGTACTGGTAGTAACCATGATATCTGACTGTTGTTCACCCTGTAGGTACTGGTATTAACCATGATATCTGACTGTTTTTAACCCTGTAGGTACTGGTATTAACCATTAACCACTGTTTTTTACCCTGTAGGTACTGGTATTAACCATGACATCTGACTGTTTTTAACCCTATAGGTTCTGGTATTAACCATGATATCTGACTGTTGTTCACCCTGTAGGTACTGGTATTAACCATGATATCTGACTGTTTTTAACCCTGTAGGTACTGATATTAACCATGATATCTGACTGTTGTTCACCCTGTAGGTACTGTTATTAACCATTAACCGCTGTTTTTAACCCTGTAGGTACTGGTAGTAACCATGATATCTGACTGTTTTTAACCCTGTAGGTACTGGTCTTAACCATGATATCTGACTGTTTTTAACCCTGTAGGTACTGGTAGTAATCATGATATCTGACTGTTTTTAACCCTGTAGGCACTGGTATTAACCATGATATCTGACTGTTTTTAACCCTGTAGGTACTGGTTTTAACCATGATATCTGACTGTTGTTAACCCTGTAGGTACTGGTATTAACCATTTACCACTGTTGTTAACCCTGTAGGTACTGGTATTAACCATGATATCTGACTGTTTTTAACCCTGTAGGTACTGGTAGTAACCATGATATCTGACTGTTTTTAACCCTGTAGGTACTGGTAGTAACCATGACATCTGACTGTTGTTCACCCTGTAGGTACTGGTATTAACCATGATATCAAACTGTTTTTAACCCTGTAGGTACTGGTATTAACCATGATATCTGACTGTTTTTAACCCTGTAGGTTCTGGTAATATCCATGATATCTGACTGTTTTTAACCCTATAGGTTCTGGTATTAACCATGATATCTGTCTGTTGTTAACCCTGTAGGTACTGCTATTAAACATGATATCTGACTGTTTTTAACCCTGTAGGTTCTGGTATTAACCATGATATCTGACTGTTGTTAACCCTGTAGGCACTGGTATTAACCATTAACCACTGTTTTTAACCCTGTAGGTACTGGTAGTAACCATGATATCTGACTGTTTTTAACCCTGTAGGTACTGGTATTAACCATTAACCACTGTTGTTATCCCTGTAGGTACTGGTATTAACCATGATATCTGACTGTTTTTAACCCTGTAGGTACTGATATTAACCATGATATCTGACTGTTTTTAACCCTGTAGGCACTGGTATTAACCATGATATCTGACTGTTTTTAACCCTGTAGGTACTGGTATTAACCATGATATCTGACTGTTGTTCACCCTTTAGGTACTGGTATTAACCATGATATCTGACTGTTGTTCACCCTGTAGGTACTGGTATTAACCATTAACCATTGTTTTTAACCCTGTAGGTACTGGTATTTACCATGATATCTGACTGTTTTTAACCCTGTAGGTACTGGTATTAACCATGATATCGGACTGTTTTTAACCCTGTAGGTACTGGTATTAACCATTAACCACTGTTGTTATCCCTGTAGGTACTGGTATTAACCATGATATCTGACTGTTTTTAACCCTGTAGGTACTGGTAGTAACCATGATATCTGACTGTTGTTCACCCTGTAGGTACTGGTATTAACCATGATATCTGACTGTTTTTAACCCTGTAGGTACTGGTATTAACCATTAACCACTGTTTTTTACCCTGTAGGTACTGGTATTAACCATGACATCTGACTGTTTTTAACCCTATAGGTTCTGGTATTAACCATGATATCTGACTGTTGTTCACCCTGTAGGTACTGGTATTAACCATGATATCTGACTGTTTTTAACCCTGTAGGTACTGATATTAACCATGATATCTGACTGTTGTTCACCCTGTAGGTACTGTTATTAACCATTAACCGCTGTTTTTAACCCTGTAGGTACTGGTAGTAACCATGATATCTGACTGTTTTTAACCCTGTAGGTACTGGTCTTAACCATGATATCTGACTGTTTTTAACCCTGTAGGTACTGGTAGTAATCATGATATCTGACTGTTTTTAACCCTGTAGGCACTGGTATTAACCATGATATCTGACTGTTTTTAACCCTGTAGGTACTGGTTTTAACCATGATATCTGACTGTTGTTAACCCTGTAGGTACTGGTATTAACCATTTACCACTGTTGTTAACCCTGTAGGTACTGGTATTAACCATGATATCTGACTGTTTTTAACCCTGTAGGTACTGGTAGTAACCATGATATCTGACTGTTTTTAACCCTGTAGGTACTGGTATTAACCATGATATCTGACTGTTGTTCACCCTGTAGGTACTGGTATTAACCACGATATCTGACTGTTTTTAACCCTGTAGGTACTGGTATTAACCATGATATCTGACTGTTGTTCACCCTGTAGGTACTGGTATTAACCATTAACCACTGTTTTTTACCCTGTAGGTATTGGTATTAACCATGATATCTGACTGTTGTTCACCCTGTAGGTTTTGGTATTAACCATTAACCACTGTTTTTAACCCTGTAGGTACTGGTATTAACCATGATATCTGACTGTTTTTAACCCTGTAGGTTCTGGTAATATCCATGATATCTGACTGTTTTTAACCCTATAGGTTCTGGTATTAACCATGATATCTGACTGTTTTTAACCCTGTAGGTACTGGTATTAACCATGATATCTGACTGTTGTTAACCCTGTAGGTACTGGTATTAACCATTTACCACTGTTGTTAACCCTGTAGGTACTGGTATTAACCATGATATCTGACTGTTTTTAACCCTGTAGGTACTGGTAGTAACCATGATATCTGACTGTTTTTAACCCTGTAGGTACTGGTATTAACCATGATATCTGACTGTTGTTCACCCTGTAGGTACTGGTATTAACCACGATATCTGACTGTTTTTAACCCTGTAGGTACTGGTATTAACCATGATATCTGACTGTTGTTCACCCTGTAGGTACTGGTATTAACCATTAACCACTGTTTTTTACCCTGTAGGTATTGGTATTAACCATGATATCTGACTGTTGTTCACCCTGTAGGTGCTGGTATTAACCATTAACCACTGTTTTTAACCCTGTAGGTATTGGTATTAACCATGATATCTGACTGTTTTTAACCCTGTAGGTTCTGGTAATATCCATGATATCTGACTGTTTTTAACCCTATAGGTTCTGGTATTAACCATGATATCCGACTGTTTTTAACCCTGTAGGTACTGGTATTAACCATTAACCACTGTTGTTATCCCTGTAGGTACTGGTATTAACCATGATATCTGACTGTTTTTAACCCTGTAGGTACTGATATTAACCATGATATCTGACTGTTTTTAACCCTGTAGGTACTGGTAGTAACCATGATATCTGACTGTTTTTAACCCTGTAGGCACTGGTATTAACCATGATATCTGACTGTTTTTAACCCTGTAGGTACTGGTTTTAACCATGATATCTGACTGTTGTTAACCCTGTAGGTACTGGTATTAACCATTTACCACTGTTGTTAACCCTGTAGGTACTGGTAGTAACCATGATATCTGACTGTTTTTAACCCTGTAGGCACTGGTATTAACCATGATATCTGACTGTTTTTAACCCTGTAGGCACTGGTATTAACCATGATATCTGACTGTTTTTAACCCTGTAGGTACTGGTTTTAACCATGATATATGACTGTTGTTAACCCTGTAGGTACTGGTTTTAACCATGATATATGACTGTTGTTAACCCTGTAGGTTCTGGTATTAACCATGATATTTGACTGTTTTTAACCCTGTAGGTACTCGTAATAACCATGATATCTGACAACTGTTTTTAACCCTGTAGGTACTGGTATTAACCATTAACCACTGTTGTTATCCCTGTAGGTACTGGTATTAACCATGATATCTGACTGATTTTAACCCTGTAGGTACTGGTAGTAACCATGACATCTGACTGTTGTTCACCCTGTAGGTACTGGTATTAACCATGATATCAAACTGTTTTTAACCCTGTAGGTACTGGTATTAACCATGATATCTGACTGTTTTTAACCCTGTAGGTTCTGGTAATATCCATGATATCTGACTGTTTTTAACCCTATAGGTTCTGGTATTAACCATGATATCTGACTGTTGTTAACCCTGTAGGTACTGGTATTAAACATGATATCTGACTGTTTTTAACTCTGTAGGTTCTGGTATTAACTATGATATCTGACAGTTGTTCACCCTTTAGGTACTGGTATTAACCATTAACCACTGTTTTTAACCCTGTAGGTACTGGTATTAACCATGATATCTGACTGTTGTTAACCCTGTAGGCACTGGTATTAACCATTAACCACTGTTTTTAACCCTGTAGGTATTGGTATTAACCATGATATCTGACTGTTTTTAACCCTGTAGGTTCTGGTAATATCCATGATATCTGACTGTTTTTAACCCTATAGGTTCTGGTATTAACCATGATATCCGACTGTTTTTAACCCTGTAGGTACTGGTATTAACCATTAACCACTGTTGTTATCCCTGTAGGTACTGGTATTAACCATGATATCTGACTGTTTTTAACCCTGTAGGTACTGATATTAACCATGATATCTGACTGTTTTTAACCCTGTAGGTACTGGTAGTAACCATGATATCTGACTGTTTTTAACCCTGTAGGCACTGGTATTAACCATGATATCTGACTGTTTTTAACCCTGTAGGTACTGGTTTTAACCATGATATCTGACTGTTGTTAACCCTGTAGGTACTGGTATTAACCATTTACCACTGTTGTTAACCCTGTAGGTACTGGTAGTAACCATGATATCTGACTGTTTTTAACCCTGTAGGCACTGGTATTAACCATGATATCTGACTGTTTTTAACCCTGTAGGCACTGGTATTAACCATGATATCTGACTGTTTTTAACCCTGTAGGTACTGGTTTTAACCATGATATATGACTGTTGTTAACCCTGTAGGTACTGGTTTTAACCATGATATATGACTGTTGTTAACCCTGTAGGTTCTGGTATTAACCATGATATTTGACTGTTTTTAACCCTGTAGGTACTCGTAATAACCATGATATCTGACAACTGTTTTTAACCCTGTAGGTACTGGTATTAACCATTAACCACTGTTGTTATCCCTGTAGGTACTGGTATTAACCATGATATCTGACTGATTTTAACCCTGTAGGTACTGGTAGTAACCATGACATCTGACTGTTGTTCACCCTGTAGGTACTGGTATTAACCATGATATCAAACTGTTTTTAACCCTGTAGGTACTGGTATTAACCATGATATCTGACTGTTTTTAACCCTGTAGGTTCTGGTAATATCCATGATATCTGACTGTTTTTAACCCTATAGGTTCTGGTATTAACCATGATATCTGACTGTTGTTAACCCTGTAGGCACTGGTATTAACCATTAACCACTGTTTTTAACCCTGTAGGTACTGGTAGTAACCATGATATCTGACTGTTTTTAACCCTGTAGGTACTGGTATTAACCATTAACCACTGTTGTTATCCCTGTAGGTACTGGTATTAACCATGATATCTGACTGTTTTTAACCCTGTAGGTACTGATATTAACCATGATATCTGACTGTTTTTAACCCTGTAGGCACTGGTATTAACCATGATATCTGACTGTTTTTAACCCTGTAGGTACTGGTTTTAACCATGATATATGACTGTTGTTAACCCTGTAGGTACTGGTTTTAACCATGATATATGACTGTTGTTAACCCAGTAGGTTCTGGTATTAACCATGATATTTGACTGTTTTTAACCCTGTAGGTACTCGTAATAACCATGATATCTGACAACTGTTTTTAACCCTGTAGGTACTGGTATTAACCATTAACCACTGTTGTTATCCCTGTAGGTACTGGTATTAACCATGATATCTGACTGATTTTAACCCTGTAGGTACTGGTAGTAACCATGACATCTGACTGTTGTTCACCCTGTAGGTACTGGTATTAACCATGATATCAAACTGTTTTTAACCCTGTAGGTACTGGTATTAACCATGATATCTGACTGTTTTTAACCCTGTAGGTTCTGGTATTAACCATGATATCTGACTGTTTTTAACCCTGTAGGCACTGGTATTAACCATGATATCTGACTGTTTTTAACCCTGTAGGTACTGATATTAACCATGATATCTGACTGTTGTTAACCCTGTAGGTACTGGTATTAACCATTTACCACTGTTGTTAACCCTGTAGGTACTGGTAGTAACCATGATATCTGACTGTTTTTAACCCTGTAGGCACTGGTATTAACCATGATATCTGACTGTTTTTAACCCTGTAGGCACTGGTATTAACCATGATATCTGACTGTTTTTAACCCTGTAGGTACTGGTTTTAACCATGATATATGACTGTTGTTAACCCTGTAGGTACTGGTTTTAACCATGATATATGACTGTTGTTAACCCTGTAGGTTCTGGTATTAACCATGATATTTGACTGTTTTTAACCCTGTAGGTACTCGTAATAACCATGATATCTGACAACTGTTTTTAACCCTGTAGGTACTGGTATTAACCATTAACCACTGTTGTTATCCCTGTAGGTACTGGTATTAACCATGATATCTGACTGATTTTAACCCTGTAGGTACTGGTAGTAACCATGACATCTGACTGTTGTTCACCCTGTAGGTACTGGTATTAACCATGATATCAAACTGTTTTTAACCCTGTAGGTAGTGGTATTAACCATGATATCTGACTGTTTTTAACCCTGTAGGTTCTGGTAATATCCATGATATCTGACTGTTTTTAACCCTATAGGTTCTGGTATTAACCATGATATCTGACTGTTGTTAACCCTGTAGGTACTGGTATTAAACATGATATCTGACTGTTTTTAACCCTGTAGGTTCTGGTATTAACTATGATATCTGACAGTTGTTCACCCTTTAGGTACTGGTATTAACCATTAACCACTGTTTTTAACCCTGTAGGTACTGGTATTAACCATGATATCTGACTGTTGTTAACCCTGTAGGCACTGGTATTAACCATTAACCACTGTTTTTAACCCTGTAGGTACTGGTAGTAACCATGATATCTGACTGTTTTTAACCCTGTAGGTACTGGTATTAACCATTAACCACTGTTGTTATCCCTGTAGGTACTGGTATTAACCATGATATCTGACTGTTTTTAACCCTGTAGGTACTGATATTAACCATGATATCTGACTGTTTTTAACCATGTAGGCACTGGTATTAACCATGATATCTGACTGTTTTTAACCCTGTAGGTACTGGTTTTAACCATGATATATGACTGTTGTTAACCCTGTAGGTACTGGTTTTAACCATGATATATGACTGTTGTTAACCCTGTAGGTTCTGGTATTAACCATGATATTTGACTGTTTTTAACCCTGTAGGTACTCGTAATAACCATGATATCTGACAACTGTTTTTAACCCTGTAGGTACTGGTATTAACCATTAACCACTGTTGTTATCCCTGTAGGTACTGGTATTAACCATGATATCTGACTGATTTTAACCCTGTAGGTACTGGTAGTAACCATGACATCTGACTGTTGTTCACCCTGTAGGTACTGGTATTAACCATGATATCAAACTGTTTTTAACCCTGTAGGTACTGGTATTAACCATGATATCTGACTGTTTTTAACCCTGTAGGTTCTGGTAATATCCATGATAAATGACTGTTTTTAACCCTATAGGTTCTGGTATTAACCATGATATCTGACTGTTGTTAACCCTGTAGGTACTGGTATTAAACATGATATCTGACTGTTTTTAACCCTGTAGGTTCTGGTATTAACTATGATATCTGACAGTTGTTCACCCTTTAGGTACTGGTATTAACCATTAACCACTGTTTTTAACCCTGTAGGTACTGGTAGTAACCATGATATCTGACTGTTTTTAACCCTGTAGGTACTGGTATTAACCATTAACCACTGTTGTTATCCCTGTAGGTACTGGTATTAACCATGATATCTGACTGTTTTTAACCCTGTAGGTACTGATATTAACCATGATATCTGACTGTTTTTAACCCTGTAGGCACTGGTATTAACCATGATATCTGACTGTTTTTAACCCTGTAGGTACTGATATTAACCATGATATCTGACTGTTGTTAACCCTGTAGGTACTGGTATTAACCATTTACCACTGTTGTTAACCCTGTAGGTACTGGTAGTAACCATGATATCTGACTGTTTTTAACCCTGTAGGCACTGGTATTAACCATGATATCTGACTGTTTTTAACCCTGTAGGTACTGGTAGTAACCATGATATCTGACTGTTTTTAACCCTGTAGGCACTGGTATTAACCATGATATCTGACTGTTTTTAACCCTGTAGGTACTGGTTTTAACCATGATATCTGACTGTTGTTAACCCTGTAGGTACTGGTATTAACCATTTACCACTGTTGTTAACCCTGTAGGTACTGGTAGTAACCATGATATCTGACTGTTTTTAACCCTGTAGGCACTGGTATTAACCATGATATCTGACTGTTTTTAACCCTGTAGGTACTGGTAGTAACCATGATATCTGACTGTTTTTAACCCTGTAGGCACTGGTATTAACCATGATATCTGACTGTTTTTAACCCTGTAGGCACTGGTATTAACCATGATATCTGACTGTTTTTAACCCTGTAGGTACTGGTTTTAACCATGATATATGACTGTTGTTAACCCTGTAGGTATTGGTTTTAACCATGATACATGACTGTTGTTAACCCTGTAGGTTCTGGTATTAACCATGATATCTGACTGTTTTTAACCCTGTAGGTACTGGTAATAACCATGATATCTGACGACTGTTTTTAACCCTGTAGGTACTGGTATTAACCATTAACCACTGTTGTTATCCCTGTAGGTACTGGTATTAACCATGATATCTGACTGTTTTTAACCCTGTAGGTACTGGTAGTAACCATGATATCTGACTGTTGTTCACCCTGTAGGTACTGGTATTAACCATGATATCAAACTGTTTTTAACCCTGTAGGTACTGGTATTAACCATGATATCTGACTGTTTTTAACCCTGTAGGTTCTGGTAATATCCATGATATCTGACTGTTTTTAACCCTATAGGTTCTGGTATTAACCATGATATCTGACTGTTTTTAACCCTGTAGGTTCTGGTATTAACCATGATATCTGACAGTTGTTCACCCTTTAGGTACTGGTATTAACCATTAACCACTGTTTTTAACCCTGTAGGTACTGGTATTAACCATGATATCTGACTGTTATTAACCCTGTAGGTACTGGTATTAACCATGATATCTGACTGGTTTTAACCCTGTAGGTACTGGTATTAACCATGATATCTGACTGTTTTTAACCCCGTAGGTGCTGGTCTCCACATCAGCCTGATAATGGTGATGGCAAACCAGAATATGGTGAGGAGGACTGTGTTCACATACGTAACAATCAGAGTCCTCTGGAGGCGTGGAATGACATATCATGTGGCATCAAACTCAGCTGGATTTGTGAGAAAGTGCTTTAACATCACCATGACAACATACTGTAACACATACAGTAGCTTACAGTGCACACAACTTCCTCCTTCATTCTCTCTCATTCTCTCTGTCTGTCTCTTTCTCTCTCACAGACACCATCACACAGCCTCATTCAGACATGCGCTCGAACACATGAATGCACGTACACAAACGCACACACACACACACCTATTGTTGTATTTCTTTGTGGTATCATTTTAATAAAAGTCTTAATTTGCTTCTTGTAGCTTCATTCAACATTAATTCAGTACATCTGACTTTGTGCATTTACATAATATTCAATTAAAATATATTCTACAGATATTTACATGCTCCAATTGAGGCCTGGTGATGACATTCTCAACAGTACCAAACCACCATTACATACACTGTATAGGAAGGAGGTGACTGTATCACCAATCAATGAGTGTAATAGAGATATCAAACAATGTTACTTAATAATATTTAACAGTCAGTCTTTGTTGTCAAGTTACATATAAGCACTATCTCAAATGCTCATATTTCACTGTTGTTCCCCTATATGGGTCCCAAAAGAGGGAAGGGAAGTGGATATTTCCAGTGGTTCAACCAGCTGTCACTCAAAAACAATCAGGTTGATCCTCACTGGTTAAGCATACCCACCCTCAATATCCACTTGATGTAATCTTGTGGTGAAAAATCTATTGTCTGGACATTATAATGACCCATGTTTGTAGTCCTGGACCTCCTGAACATGTTGATGTATATTTGGGAGTAAACAGAGGGTCCACATCAGCAGAAAGGTGAAAGGAAGGAGGAGTTCTGGAAACTCCCTGAATTATCTTGGGGCTGTTATATATGATATTTAATATATGTTAACAGCTAGTCTTTGTTCTCCACTTCCCCTCTATGATCTAGATCTTCCTGGTATGATAGTGTCCTGTCCATCATCACAAATAGCAAGTCCCGTTCCCTGGACAGGAGGACAGTGTTGAGATATACTCTGGACAAGATGACCATGTAGAGACATGGAATGATTTATATTGTTCTGCAGAAAATGGTTTAACAATAACCACTGTAACGATCTCTTACACTCACACATGCAAACAAGTAAGTAAACTTGTTCTTTTTTATGTATTAGCATAGCCACAACTACCATTTCATCATTTTGATTCTTCCCTATAGTTAAGGCAACATTGTTGAAAATGTCTGAGGCCATCTATACCAAGCCAGATTTGACCAATGTGGTTTGACAGAGGTGATATGGAGAAAAGTATTGTGGATATCTACATCAGTGCAGAGGCCCTGGGGGGAACGGTGAGATCGGCACTATGACACATCTGTCAGCTATGTGACAGTTACAACACCCTTACTGAGGAACGAGACCAACTACAGACAATCTAAGACAACCTGACTGAAGAGACAGACCAGCTACAGACCCTTTACAACACCCGGACTAATGATAAAGACCAGCTACAGATCAGTTACAACACCCTGACTAAAGAGATAGACCAGCTACAGATCAGTTACAACACCCTGACTAAAGAGAGATACCAGCTACAGATCAGTTATAACACCCTGACTAAAGAGAGAGACCAGCTACAGATCAGTTACAACACCCGGACTAATGATAAAGACCAGCTACAGATCAGTTACAACACCCTGACTAAAGAGAGAGACCAGCTACATACAAGTTACAACAACTTAACTAAAGAGAGAGACCAGCTACAGAGGAAGAGAGATGATTTTGAAGGTTGGTTCTACATTTCGACCAAGACTAAAAACTGGACAGACAGCAGATCGGACTGTACCAACAGAGCTTTGAGGCCTCATTTATCAATACTACTATTACCTAACCCATCATTTGTGTACACCCTGTTTTGTCCATATTTTTCCACCATTTCAGTATGCTTCACTGCAGAAACGGCCAACAGAACCGGAGGAACCTTTACCGCCCGAGCCACCAACAATTCCAGATTCACGTCTTCCTTCCCTGCCAACATCTCCATGGTGACTGGGGGCGGTGCAGCCAACAGTACGGTGAGCCTCACGGCGCCCGCTAGCACCCCGTCATGAACGGATGTACTGTAACCCTGTCTGTTGTCAGCAAAGTAAGGGTCTTGTTTCAAAACACTAAAATGCCCTCCTTTTTTCATATCCTCTCTCCCTCACAGCCACTGATTTGAAAAGGAATTGGTTGCTGTTAGCTACCAATTGTTATCAGCTGCATCAGTTATCTGACTAAGCTCTCTTGCTCTCTCGCATTGTCTATACCCTCTCCCTCTTCCTCCCCTTCTTAACTTCCTTCCTCCCTCCAGGTAACAGATTTTACCACTCTCCAGTGCGGGCTACCAGGAGTCTCCTCCAAAGGGCCAGGATTCTGGTCTAGAAGCACGGTTTTGAATGCTCCAACAGTTTGGTTTCGGTACTGCAGTTTATCAGATACTCGACCCAGAAATAGATTTTCCGTACAGAGCCACATAGGAAAGTCAGATTAGAAAATTCCTAATAAGACACTTTAGTCAGAACCTTTGTGCACAAAACAATTCATTGTAATCTCAAATAGTTGTCGCTGAGGCCGATTTTTGTACTTTTTATATTCACTCAATGACTGTCATGTTTTTGGATGACGTAATGATCTCGTTGCTGCTCAAATCAAATCAAATTGTATTGGTCACATACACATATTTACCAGATGTCAAATGCTGTGCAGTGCTCCCCCGATAAATGCGTTGGGCAGACCGTACCACCCTCTGGAGAGCCTCGTGCTGCTCCCTGTACCCACTGAGTGCTAGTGAGCATGTGATGTTGGGCAGACCGTGCCACCCTCTGGAGAGCCTTGTGCTGCTCCCTGTACCCACTGAGTGCTAGTGAGCATGTGATGTTGGGCAGACCGTACCACCCTCTGGAGAGCCTCACGCTGCTCCCTGTACCCACTGAGTGCTAGTGAGCATGTGATGTTGGGCAGACCGTGCCACCCTCTGGAGAGCCTCGTGCTGTTCCCTGTACCCACTGAGTGCTAGTGAGCATGTGATGTTGGGCAGACCGTACCACCCTCAGTATGTATATGTGGGCCAAGAGGGCCACCATTGTTTCTGTTCCCAAGAAAGCTAAGGTAACTTCCGTCATCATGAAGTGCTTTGAGAGACTAGTCAAGGACCATATCACCTCCACCCTACCTGACACCCTAGACCCACTCCAATTTGCTTACCACCCAAATAGGTCCACAGACGATGCAATCTCAACCACACTGCACACTGCCCTAACCCATCTGGACAAGAGGAATACCTATGTGAGAATGCTGTTCATCGACTACAGCTCGGCATTTAACACCATAGTACCGTCCAAGCTCGTCATCAAGCTCGAGACCCTGGGTCTCAACCCCGCCCTGTGCAACTAGGTACTGGACTTCCTGACGGGCCGCCCCCAGGTGGTGAGGGTAGGCAACAACATCTCCACCCCGCTGATCCTCAACACTGGGGCCCCACAAGGGTGCGTTCTGAGCCCTCTCCTGTACTCCCTGTTCACCCACGACTGCGTGGCCACGCACGCCTCCAACTCAATCATCAAGTTTGCAGACGACACAACAGTGGTAGGCTTGATTACCAACAACGACGAGACGGCCTACAGGGAGGAAGTGAGGGCCCCCGGAGTGTGGTGTCAGGAAAATAACCTCACACTCAACGTCAACAAAACTAAGGAGATGATTGTGGACTTCAGGAAACAGCAGAGGGAGCACCCCCCTATCCACATCGTTGGAACAGTAGTGGAGAGGGTAGCAAGTTTTAAGTTCCTCGGCATACACATCACAGACAAACTGAATTGGTCCACCCACACAGACAGCATCGTGAAGAAGGCGCAGCAGCGCCTCTTCAACCTCAGGAGGCTGAAGAAATTCGGCTTGTCACCAAAAGCACTCACAAACTTCTACAGATGCACAATCGAGAGCATCCTGGCGGGCTGTATCACCGCCTGGTACGGTAACTGCTCCGCCCACAACCGTAAGGCTCTCCAGAGGGTAGTGAGGTCTGCACAACGCATCACCGGGGACAAACTACCTGCCCTCCAGAACACCTACACCACCCGATGTTACAGGAAGGCCATATAGATCATCAAGGACAACAACCACCTGAGCCACTGCCTGTTCACCCCGCTATCATCCAGAAGGCGAGGTCAGTACAGGTGCATCAAAGCTGGGACCGAGAGACTGAAAAACAGCTTCTATCTCAAGGCCACTAACATTGAGTGGCTGCTGCCAACACACTGACTCAACTCCATCCACTTTAATAATGGGAATTGATGGGAAATGATGTAAAATATATCACTAGCCACTTTAAACAATGCTACCTAATATAATGTTTACATACCCTACATTATTCATCTCATATGTATACGTATATACTGTACTCTATATCATCTACTGCATCTTTATGTAACACATGTATCACTAGCCACTTTAACTATGCCACTTTGTTTACATACTCATCTCATATGTATATACTGTGCTCAATACCATCTACTGTATCTTGCCTATGCCGCTCTGTACCATCACTCATTCATATATCTTTATGTACATATTATTTATCCCCTTACACTTGTGTGTATAAGAGTAGTTTTGGAATTGTTAGTTAGATTACTTGTTGGTTATTACTGCATTGTCAGAACTAGAAGCACAAGCATTTCGCTACACTCGCATTAACATCTGCTAACCATGTGTATGTGACAAACAAAATTTGATTTGATTTGATGTTGTACTGAAAGACAGGGTGGAAATATGAACGTTTTATCATAAAACATGTGGAGAGTTTATATTCTTCTTTCTCTTAAATCTGTCAAACTGGAACAATGGAGATATTGTTAGAACTTCTGCTTTTTCATTCTGAGAAACTCTTCACAGTCAGTATAGATAAAAAAAGACCCCTACTGTAGATGGCCACGGAAGGAAGATTCCCCTAGGTTCAGATCTAGGATCAGGTTTCTCTCCCCCAATCCTAACCTTAACCATTTGTGGTAGAAATGCAAAACCGACCTAAGATCAGCGTCAACTTCCCCCTACACCACCAGTCACAGAGTGAGATCCATAATGTGCTCTCCATTTGAAGGCTGGGGGTGCTGTAAACTCAGTCAGGATATATGTAGTGTATTTGTCAATTAACAGGATCACAATTTATTTTAGCAGATCCAAAATCGGGACCCTGTGAATTCATACATACATCATATAGCATGATCTAGAGTCATATCATGTATTATATTATCAAACTAAGGCTGGTGGGAGTCATATCATGTATTATATTATCAAACTAAGGCTGGTGGGAGTCATATCATGTATTATATTATCACACTAAGGCTGGTGGGAGTCATATCATGTATTATATTATCAAACTAAGGCTGGTGGGAGTCATATCATGTATTATATTATCACACTAAGGCTGGTGGGAGTCATATCATGTATTATATTACCACACTAAGGCTGGTGGGAGTCATATTATGTATTATATTATCAAACTAAGGCTGGTGGGAGTCGTATAATGTATTATATTATCAAACTAAGGCTGGTGGGAGTCATATCATGTCTTATATTATCAAACTAAGGCTGGTGGGAGTCATATCATGTATTATATTATCACTTCAGTTGAAACACATGTTTAATACTGATGAGCACTGTGGGAAACATACATGTTTAGATTGGCTGGTGCAAGTCATGTGATGACCAGTGTGGTGTTGATTTGACAGTTTCCTCTTCACTGTGGTTAACTGTTTAAAACATGTATCACTGTAATAAGTCACACAGATGCTGGACAGTCCAGAGAGAACACATAGATACAGACGTATATTAGAGTTGAGATAAGTAGAAGTTACTGTATTTCACCACCAGTGTGTTAAGATGTCAGAGGAAGTCTATGAAATCTCAGATGGATTTGAAGACGATGAGCCTGATGCAATGAAGAACACAGACATTGATGACCAATTATATGCCAACGTAAAAGCCTTCAAGTCCAGTCCAAGAGATGGAGTTGTTGAATCTGGTAAGATTGCACGAACACACACACACACACACACACATAAGCACACAAACAAATACAGGTGTGATAACCCTGTAGAACTCTAGCTTTATTTGTCTCAATCCTGGATGATACAGTAAAACACATTACCAAAGATCTTTAATCATTTGTGATTCAGTACATGTTCAGTGGTGGAAGAGACCCTCTGGAGTTGCTGCAGTGTGTCTGGGGCTGCTGTGTGTTCTCCTACTGGCTGGGATCATAGGCCTGTCTGTCTACTGTAAGTTTAGTATGTTGTCACTGAGAATTAAGGAGCCTACTTAATTATACTTAATCATCAATGGTGTTTTAGTTACATGTTTGATAAACTTTTCCCTTTTACAGATGGAGTCATTGATCATCACAACTCAACAGAGAGAAACCAGCTGCTGGCTAGTTACAGCAATCTGACTGAAGAGAGAGACCAGCTACAGTCCAGTTACAACAACCTGACTAAAGAGGGAGACCAGCTACAGACCAGTTACAACAACCTGACTAAAGAGAGAGACCAACTACAGGCCAGTTATAGCCTTCTGATTAAAGAGAGAGACCAGCTACAGACTGAGAGAGATTTTCTTAGTGGGAGGCTTACCAATCTCGGTGAGTAAACATACAATAGTACATTTTCATTAATCCCACACACTTTATTGTGTGCTGAATTTTTTTACTTAAGTATCCTGTGTGGTAAATTGAAAGAAATTCATGTTTTCATCTTGTAGAACAAACCTGTCCCAAAGGCTGGCAGAATTTTGAATCCAGTTGGTACTTCCTGTCTGATGATACTAAAACCTGGAAGGAGAGCAGAGAGGACTGTCTGGAGAGAGGAGCAGACCTGGTGATCGTAAACAGTGATAAGGAGCAGGTGAGAGAGAGAGAGAGAGAGAGAGAGAGAGAGAGAGAGAGAGAGAGAGAGAAAGAGAGATAGAGAGAGAGAGAGAGAGATAGAGAGAGAGAGAGAGAGAGAGAGAGAGAGATAGAGAGAGAGAGAGAGAGAGATAGAGAGAGAGAGAGAGAGAGAGAGAGAGAGAGAGAGAGAGAGAGAGAGAGAGAGAGAGAGAGAGAGAGAGAGAGAGAGAATATTTATTTATCTTTTTCAACAACAGGAGTTTCTCTTCAACCTCAACAAGGGAGTCTGGATTGGTCTGACTGACTCTGTTACTGAGGGGAACTTGATATGGGTGGATGGCACCCCACTGACCACCCCAAGGTAATATACTACTGTTATAATAACACTGACCACCCCAAGGTAATATACTACTGTTATAATAACACTGATCACCCCAAGGTAGTATACTACTGCTCTAATAACACTGACCACCCCAAGGTAATACACTACTGTTATAATAACACTGACCACCCCAAGGTAATATACTACTGTTATAATAACACTGACCACCCCAAGGTAATATACTACTGTTATAATAACACTGACCACCCCAAGGTAATATACTACTGCTCTAATAACACTGACCAACCCAGGGTAATATACTACTGCTCTAATAACACTGACCAGCCCAAGGTAATACACTACTGTTATAATAACACTGACCAACCCAAGGTAAGAGACTACTGTTATAATAACACTGACCACCCCAAGGTAATATACTACTGTTATAATAACACTGACCACCCCAAGGTAATATACTACTGTTATAATAACACTGACCACCCCAAGGTAATATACTACTGCTCTAATAACACTGACCAACCCAAGGTAATACACTACTGTTATAATAACACTGACCAACCCAAGGTAAGAGACTACTGTTATAATAACACTGACCACCCCAAGGTAATATACTACTGTTATAATAACACTGACCACCCCAAGGTAATATACTACTGTTATAATAACACTGACCACCCCAAGGTAATACACTACTGTTATAATAACACTGACCACAGTGTAAGGAGAAGGACTGTTTCTCTGTGTTGTACATACTGTTCATATGTCCTCCACACTCAACTGATGGACCAACACAGACCACAGACTAAGAGATGATAACTACTCTGACAATAAGGCTCCAATTTTCAGTTTATTCAGCCTTTATTTATACAGAATATTGTCATTGATGGCAGCAGTCAACAAAGTTGAATTTAAGGTGAAACATGTCTGTATATTATTTAGGATTGTGATGTTTTAACTGTGATGTCTGACTGTTGTTAACCCTGTAGATACTGGTATTAACCACGATATCTGACTGTTTTAACCCTGTATGTACTGGTATTAACCATGATATCTGACTGTGTTTAACCCTGTAGGTACTGGTATTAACCATGATATCTGACTGTTTTAACCCTGTAGGTACTGGTATTAACCATGATATCTGACTGTTGTTAACCCTGTAGGTATTGGTATTAACCATGCTATCTGACTGTTATTAACCATGTAGGTACTGGTATTAACCATGATATCTGACTGTTTTTAACCCTGTAGGTACTGGTATTAACCATGATATCTGACTGTTGTTAACCCTGTAGGTACTGGTATTAACCATGATATCTGAATGTTTTTAACCCTGTAGGTACTGGTATTAACCATGATATCTGACTGTTTTTAACCCTGTAGGTACTGGTATTAACCATGATATCTGACTGTTATTAACCCTGTAGGTACTGGTATTAACCATGATATCTGACTGTTTTTAGCCCTGTAGGTACTGGTATTAACCATGATGTCTGACTGTTATTAACCCTGTAGGTACTGGTATTAACCATGATATCTGACTGTTGTTAACCCTGTAGGTACTGGTATTAACCATGATATCTGACTGTTGTTAACCCTGTAGGTACTGGTATTAACCATGATATCTGACTGTTGTTAACCCTGTAGGTACTGGTATTAACCATGATATCTGACTGTTGTTAACCCTGTAGGTACTGGTATTAACCATGATATCTGACTGTTTTTAACCCTGTAGGTACTGGTATTAACCATGCTATCTGACTGTTTTTAACCCTGTAGGTACTGGTATTAACCATGATATCTGACTGTTGTTAACCCTGTAGGTAATGGTATTAACCATGCTATCTGACTGTTTTTAACCCTGTAGGTACTGGTATTAACCATGATATCTGACTGTTGTTAACCCTGTAGGTAATAGTATTAACCATGATATCTGACTGTTTTTAACCCTGTAGGTACTGATATTAACCATGATATCTGACTGTGTTTAACCCTGTAGGTACTGGTATTAACCATGATATCTGACTGTTTTTAGCCCTCTAGGTACTGGTATTAACCATGATATCTGACTGTTATTAACTATGTAGGTACTGGTATTAACCATGATATCTGACTGTTGTTAACCCTGTAGGTACTGGTATTAACCATGATATCTGACTGTTGTTAACCCTGTAGGTACTGGTATTAACCATGATATCTGACTGTTGTTAACCCTGTAGGTACTGGTATTAACCATGATATCTGTCTGTTGTTAACCCTGTAGGTACTGGAATTAACCATGATATCTGACTGTTGTTAACCCTGTAGGTACTGGCATAAACCACAGCCTGATAATGGTGCTGGCAGACTAGACTATGGTGAGGAGGACTGTGTTGAGATACGTACAGATCAGCGTCCTCTGGAGGCATGGAATGACTTGTCATGTGACAGGAAAATCTACTGGGTTTGTGAGAAAGCTGTTTAACATCACCATGACAACATACTGTAACACATACAGCAGCACACAGTGCACGAAACTTCCTCCTTCATTCTCTCGCTAACTCTGTGTGTCTCTCTCTCTGTAGCTCTCTCTGTCTCTCTCTCTCTCACTTTCTCTCACAGACATTCTCTCTCTGTCTCAAACCCACACACACAACCTCCCACACACATGCACACACACTGCGTGCACACATGCATGCAAACGCATCTATTGTTGTGTTTATTTGTAGTGTTATATTAATAAAAGGCCTACTTATTTCCTGTTTGTAACTTCCTGTGTTTCACATATCATCAGGTTCAACATGAATTCAGTACATTTGACTTTTCCATACACATCATTTCTAATTCAAATATATTCTACAGATATCTACATGCTCCAATTGAGGCCTGGTGATGACATTCTCAAGAGTACCAAACCACCATTACATACACTGTATAGGAAGGAGGTGACTGTATCACCAATCAATGAGTGTAGTAGAGATTTCAAAGAATGTTACTTAATAATATTTGACAGTCAGTCTTTGTTGTCAAGTTACATATAAGCACAAAATCAAATGCTCATATTTGACTGTTGTTCTCCTATATGGGTCCCAAAAGATGGAAGTGTAGTAGATATTTTCAGTGGTTCAACTAGCTGTCACTCAAAAACTCCTCAACCAATCAGGTTCATTAAGAGAAAGGGCGGCAGGTAGCCTAGCGGTTAAGATCGTTGGGCCAGGAACCGAACGGTTGGTGGTTCGAATTCCTGAGACGACTATTTGAAAAATCTGTTGATGTGCCCTTCAGCAAGGCACTTAACCCTAATTGCTGCTGTAAGTCGCTCTGGATAAGAGCGTCTTCTAAATGACTAAACTGTAAATGTAGAGGCGAGCCCCGGGGGTTACTGTTATCATCTCATCCTCACTGGTTAAAACTACCCACCCTCAATATCCACTTGGAACAGTTTGTAGTATCAAATCTATTGTCTGGACATTATAGTGACCCATGTTTGTAGTCCTGGACCTCCTGAACATGTTGATGTATATTTGGGAGTAAACAGAGGGTCCAAATCAGCAGAAAGGTGAAAGGAAGGAGGAGTTCTGGAAACTCCCTGAATTATCTTGGGACTGTTACATATGATATTTAATATATGTTAACAACTAGTCTTTGTTCTCCACTTCCCCTCTATGATCTATATCTTCCTGGTATCATAGTGTCCTGTCCATCATCACAAATAGCAAGTCCCATTCCCTGGTCAGGAGGACTGTGTTGAGATATACTCTGGACAAGATGATCATGTAGAGACATGGAATGATTTATATTGTTCTGCAGAAAATGGCTTAAAAAAATAACCAGTGTAACAATCTCTCACACACAAACACACACACACACGCACACATGCACACAAGCACAGACACAGTATGTAAACATGTTCTATTTTGTTGTATTAGCATAGCTACAACTACCCACGTCATTTTGTTGATACTTCCCTAGAGTTAACACCTACAGTAGTCACACAGACAGAGACACTAACGGTTTTCTTGGTGAGAAGGAGAGTCGGACCAAAATGCAGCGTGTAGATTGCGATCCATGTTTTAATGAACAAACGTAAAACACGAATCAATACAAACACTACAAAATAAAGAACGTGATGAACGTAACGAAAACCTAAACAGCCTATCTGGTGAAAACGCATAGACAGGAACAATCACCCACAAACACACAGTGAAACCCAGGCTACCTAAATATGGTTCCCAATCAGAGACAATGACGAACACCTGCCTCTGATTGAGAACCATATCAGGCCGAACATAGAACTGGACAAACTAGACATGTAACATAGAATGCCCACTCAGATCACACCCTGACCAACCAAAACATAGAAACATACAAAGTAAACTATGGTCAGGGTGTGACAGTACCCCCCCCCCCCCCAAGGTGCGGACTCCGGCCGCAAAACCTGAACCTATAGGGGAGGGTCTGGGTGGGCATCTGTCCGCGGTGGCGGCTCTGGCGCTGGACGTGGACCCCACTCCATAATAGTTTTAGTCCACCTCCTTAGCGTCCCTAGATAGGTTACCCTCCTAAATGACAGCTCGGGACAGAGGGGCAGCTCGGGACAGAGGTAGCTCGGGACAGATGGGTAGCTTAGCACTGAGAGGAAGCTCAGCACTGAGAGGAAGCCCAGGCAGGTAGTTGGATCTAGCAGATCCTGGCTGACTGGCAGATCTGGAAGAGTCTGGTCGACTGGCAGATCTGGAAGAGTCTGGTCGACTGGCAGATCTGGAAGAGTCTGGTCGACTGGCAGATCTGGAAGAGTCTGGTCGACTGGCAGATCTGGAAGAGTCTGGTCGACTGGCATATCTGGAAGAGTCTGGTCGACTGGCAGATCTGGAAGAGTCTGGTCGACTGGCAGATCTGGAAGAGTCTGGTCGACTGGCAGATCTGGAAGAGTCTGGTCGACTGGCAGATCTGGAAGAGTCTGGTCGACTGGCAGATCTGGAAGAGTCTGGTCGACTGGCAGATCTGGAAGAGTCTGGTCGACTGGCATATCTGGAAGAGTCTGGTCGACTGGCAGATCTGGAAGAGTCTGGTCGACTGGCAGATCTGGAAGAGTCTGGTTGACTGGCAGCTCTGGCTGCTCCATGCTGACTGGCTGCCCCATGCTGACTGGCAGCTCTGGCTGCTCCATGCTGACTGGCTGCTCCATGCTGACTGACAGCTCTGGCTGCTCCATGCTGACTGGCAGCTCTGGCTGCTCCATGCTGACTGGCAGCTCTGGCTGCTCCATGCTGACTGGCAGCTCTGGCTGCTCCATGCTGACTGGCAGCTCTGGCTGCTCCATGCTGACTGGCTGCTCCATGCTGACTGGCGGCCCTGGCTGCTCCATGCTGACTGGCGGCCCTGGCGGCTCCATGCTAACTGGCAGCTCTGGCGGCTCCATGCTAACTGGCAGCTCTGGCGGCTCCTTGCAAACTGGCAGCTTTGGCGGCATCCTGCAGACTGGCAGCTCTGGCGGCTCCTTGCAGACTGGCAGCTCCTTGCAGACTGGCAGCTCCTTGCAGACTGGCAGCTCTATGCAGACTGGCAGCTCCTTGCAGACTGGCAGCTCCTTGCAGACTGGCAGCTCCTTGCAGACTGGCAGCTCCTTGCAGACTGGCAGCTCCTTGCAGACTGGCAGCTCCTTGCAGACTGGCAGCTCCGAACAGGCGGGAGACTCCGGCAGCGCTGTAGAGGCGGAAAGCTCTGACAGCGCTGAAGAGGAGGAAGGCTCTGGCAGCGCTGGACAGGCGAGGCGCACTGTAGGCCTGATGCGTGGTGCTGGCACTGGTGGTACTGGGCCGAGGACACGCACAGGAAGCCTGGTGCGGGGAGCTGCTACCGGAGGGCTGGGGTGTGGAGGTGGTACTGGGTAGACTGGACCGTGCAGGCGCACTGGAGCTCTTGAGCACCGAGCCAGCCCAACCTTACCTGGTTGAATGCTCACGGTCGCCCTGCCAGTGCGTCGAGGTGGAATAGCCCGCACTGGGCTATGCAGGCGAACCGGAGACACCGAGCGCAAGGCTGGTGCCATGTAAGCCGGCCCAAGGAGACGCACTGGGGACCAGCTGCGTAGAGCCGGCTTCATGGCATTAGGCTCGACGCTCAATCTAGCCCGGCCGACACGCGGAGCTGGAATATACCGCACCGGGCTATGCACCCGCACTGGAGACACCGTGCGCACCACTGCATAACACGGTGCCTGTCCGGTCTCTCTAGCCCCCTGGTAAGCACAGGGAGTCTGCCCAGGTCTCCTACCTGGCGTAGCCATACTCCCTGTTAGCCCCCCCCCCAATAAATTTTTGGGGCTGCCTCTCGGGCTTCCTTCCATGCCGCCGTGCCTGCTTCGCCAACTCCATTCTCTGATAACCTTCCGCGCACTGCTCCATCGAATCCCAGGCGGGCTCCGGCACTCTCCCTGGGTCGGCCGCCCACCTGTCGATCTCCTCCCAAGTCGTATACTCCATACTGTACTCCTCTTTGGGCTGCTCCTGTTGTTTCTTCTCCCGCTGCACCTTTGGGCGGCTACACTCCCCTGGTTTAGCCCAGGGTCCTCTCCCGTCGAGGATTTCCTCCCATGTCCAGAAATCCTTATTGCGCATCTCCTCGCGCTGCTCCTGCCTGTTGACACGCTGCTTGGTCCTTTTGTGGTGGGTGATTCTGTAACGGTTTTCTTGGTGAGAAGGAGAGTCGGACCAAAATGCAGCGTGTAGATTGCGATCCATGTTTTAATGAACAAACGTAAAACACGAATCAATACAAACACTACAAAATAAAGAACGTGATGAACGTAACGAAAACCTAAACAGCCTATCTGGTGAAAACACATAGACAGGAACAATCACCCACAAACACACAGTGAAACCCAGGCTTCCTAAATATGGTTCCCAATCAGAGACAATGACGAACACCTGCCTCTGATTGAGAACCATATCAGGCCGAACATAGAACTGGACAAACTAGACATGTAACATAGAATGCCCACTCAGATCACACCCTGACCAACCAAAACATAGAAACATACAAAGTAAACTATGGTCAGGGTGTGACAGACACACACATGACTCAGAGACAGAGATACCACGAGAAGCAGAGACTTAACGTACAGAGGTCTTGCAGTTGACGTACGACACCTCCTGGTGGCCATGTTGGAAGACCACCACATTAATTCTAGAAGCAGAGACTTCATGTATAGTAGACCTACATAGAAAGAAAGACCCAGTTATTGTTAAAGATGTCAAAGGTCATCTATACTGAACCAGATATGAACAAGAAGGTCAAGTTTGACAGAGGTGAGATGGAGGAGAGGATTGTGGATATCTACATCAGTGCAGACACCCTGAGAGATGGTGAGACCAGCACCAAAAGAGATGAGAGAGAGACTGCTCCTAATAATGGACCAGGAGACCAGCACTCAAGTAACACACACACACACACACTCTCTCTCTCTCAATATAACAAGGTAAAAGTCTCTTGTTTGTTTCCACAGAGCCTGATAGCTCAGGGAAGAGACCCTTCCTAGTTGCTGCAGTGTTTCTGGGGCTGCTGTGTGTTCTACTGGCTGGCATAACAGGCCTGTCTGTCTATTGTGAGTTTGTGTCCACGTTCATTGATTATCACATAGTTGTAAGAAGTAGAGGTTACTATGCCTATTTACCTGGTGTTTTACTTAGTAACTCTGTGTTTATACTTTGTTGATAACAGAGAAATCAAAGATTCTGAGGATAAAAGGAACAACCAGAGTTTTTCCCTTTATAAGACTAACACAACAGCAGAGTTACAGACCAGATACAACAACCTGACAACCTGATGATGTCATGTATTGTCATGTTGTGTCTTTCTGTCCTTTCCTTTCACCCTGTCTCCCTCTGCTGGTCGTATTAGGTTACCTTTTCTCCCCCGCTTTCCCCCAGCTGTTCCTTGTCTCCTCTGACTACCCATTCACCCCGTTTCCCACCTGTTCCCTTTTTCCCTCTGATTAGGTCCCTATATCTCTCTCTGTTTCTGTTCCTGTCCTTGTCGGATTCTTGTTTGTTGTGTTTCATGCCTGAACCAGACTATCGTCATGTTTGCTGTAACCTTGTCCTGTCCTGTCGGAATCTGCCGGTCTATCTGAGCCTACCTATGTTTGGTTATTAAAGAAGCTCTGTTTAAGTTAATTCGCTTTTGGGTCCTCATTCACTCACCGTAACAGAAGAATCCGACCAAGAATGGACCCAGCGACTTCGGATCCTCTCCACTCAGCCGTCAGGATCCAGGGAGCGATGCTAGGCAGACACGAGCAGGAATTGTCTGCTGCTCGACATGCCGTTGAGACCCTGGCCACCCAAGTCTCCAACCTCACAGAACAGGTTCACCATCTCCGCCTCGATCCACCGGCCACTTCCAGGGCTTTCGAATCTCCGGAGCCCAGAATCAATAACCCGCCGTGTTACTCTGGGGAGCCCACTGAATGCCGCTCGTTCCTCACCCAGTGTGATATTGTGTTTTCTCTCCAGCCCAACACTTACGCCAGGAGCACTGCTCGTGTCGCCTACGTCATATCTCTCCTTACTGGACGGGCTCGTGAGTGGGGCACGGCAATCTGGGAGGCAAGGGCTGAGTGTACTAACCAGTATCAGGACTTTAAGGAGGAGATGATACGGGTTTTTGATCGATCTGTTTTTGGGGAGGAGGCTTCCAGGGCCCTGTCTTCCCTATGTCAAGGCAATCGATCCATAACAGACTACTCTATTGAGTTTCGCACTCTTGCTGTCTCCAGTGGCTGGAACGAGCCGGCCTTGCTCGCTCGTCTTCTGGAGGGTCTCCGCGCAGAGTTAAAGGATGAGATTCTCTCCCGGGAGGTTCCTTCCAGCGTGGATTCCTTGATTGAACTCGCTATTCGCATTGAGCGACGGGTTGATCTTCGTCACCGAGCTCGTGGAAAGGAGCTCGAGCTCTCCGTTGCCCCCCTCTCCGCATCACTACCATCTTCCTCTGCCGGCTCGGGAGCTGAGCCTATGCAGCTGGGAGGTATCCGCATCTCGACTAAGGAGAGGGAACGGAGAATCACCAACCGCCTCTGTCTCTATTGCGGTTCTGCTGGTCATTTTGTCACTTCATGTCCAGTAAAAGCCAGAGCTCATCAGTAAGCGGAGGGCTACTGGTGAGAGCTACTACTCCTGTCTCTCCTTCAAGATCCTGCACTACCTTGTCGGTCCATCTACGCTGGACCGGTTCGTCAGCTTCCTGCAGTGCCTTAATAGACTCTGGGGCGGAGGGCTGTTTTATGGACGAGACCTGGGCTCGGGAACATGACATTCCTCTCAGACAGTTAAGGGAGTCCACGGCCTTGTTCGCCCTGGATGGTAGTCCTCTCCCCAGGATTCAGCGTGAGACGCTACCTTTAACCCTCACTGTTTCTGGTAATCATAGCGAAACCATTTCTTTTTTAATTTTTTGTTCACCTTTTACACCTGTTGTTTTGGGCCATCCCTGGCTAGTTTGTCATAATCCTTCCATTAATTGGTCTAGTAATTCTATCCTCTCCTGGAACGTCTCTTGTCATGTGAAATGTTTAATGTCTGCTATCCCTCCTGTTTCCTCTGTCTCTTCTTCACAGGAGGAGCCTGGTGATTTGACAGGGGTGCCGGAGGAATATCACGATCTGCGCACGGTGTTCAGTCGGTCCAGGGCCACCTCTCTTCCTCCACACCGGTCGTATGATTGTAGTATTGATCTCCTTCCGGGAACCACTCCCCCCCGGGGTAGACTATACTCTCTGTCGGCTCCCGAACGTAAGGCTCTCGAGGATTATTTGTCTGTAGCTCTTGACGCCGGTACCATAGTCCCCTCCTCCTCTCCTGCCGGAGCGGGGTTTTTTTTTGTCAAGAAGAAGGACGGGTCTCTGCGCCCCTGCATAGATTATCGAGGGCTGAATGACATAACAGTGAAGAATCGTTATCCGCTTCCTCTTATGTCTTCAGCCTTCGAGATCCTGCAGGGAGCCAGGTTTTTCACTAAGTTGGACCTTCGTAACGCTTACCATCTCGTGCGCATCAGGGAGGGGGACGAGTGGAAGACGGCGTTTAACACTCCGTTAGGGCACTTTGAATACCGGGTTCTTCCTTTCGGCCTCGCTAACGCTCCAGCTGTCTTTCAGGCATTAGTCAATGATGTCCTGAGAGACATGCTGAACATCTTTGTTTTCGTTTACCTTGACGATATCCTGATTTTTTCACCGTCACTCCAGATTCATGTTCAGCACGTTCGACGTGTCCTCCAGCGCCTTTTAGAGAATTGTCTTTTTGTGAAGGCTGAGAAGTGCACTTTTCATGCCTCCTCCGTCACATTTCTCGGTTCTGTTATTTCCGCTGAAGGCATTAAGATGGATCCCGCTAAGGTCCAAGCTGTCATTGATTGGCCCGCCCCTAAGTCACGCATCGAGCTGCAGCGCTTTCTCGGCTTCGCGAACTTCTATCGTCGTTTCATCCGTAATTTCGGTCAGGTGGCAGCTCCTCTCACAGCCCTTACTTCTGTCAAGACGTGCTTTAAGTGGTCCGTTTCCGCCCAGGGAGCTTTTGATCTCCTCAAGAATCGTTTTACATCCGCTCCTATCCTTGTTACACCTGACGTCTCTAGACAGTTCGTTGTCGAGGTTGACGCGTCAGAGGTGGGCGTGGGAGCCATTCTTTCTCAGCGCTCCCTCTCTGACGACAAGGTCCACCCATGCGCGTATTTTTCTCATCGCCTGTCGCCGTCGGAACGTAACTATGATGTGGGAAACCGCGAACTGCTCGCCATCCGGTTAGCCCTAGCTGAATGGCGACAGTGGTTGGAGGGGGTGACCGTTCCTTTTGTCGTTTGGACTGACCATAGGAACCTTGAGTACATCCGTTCTGCCAAACGACTTAATGCGCGTCAGGCGCGTTGGGCGCTGTTTTTCGCTCGTTTCGAGTTCGTGATTTCTTATCGTCCGGGCTCTAAGAACACCAAGCCTGATGCTTTATCTCGTCTCTTCAGTTCTTCAGTAGCCTCCACTGACCCCGAGGGGATTCTCCCTGAGGGGCGTGTTGTCGGGTTGACTGTCTGGGGAATTGAGAGGCAGGTAAAGCAAGCGCTCACTCACACTCCGTCGCCGCGCGCTTGTCCTAGGAACCTTCTTTTCGTTCCCGTTCCTACTCGTCTGGCCGTTCTTCAGTGGGCTCACTCTGCCAAGTTAGCCGGCCACCCTGGCGTTCGGGGTACGCTTGCTTCCATTCGCCAGCGTTTTTGGTGGCCCACCCGGGAGCATGACACGCGTCGTTTCGTGGCTGCTTGTTCGGTCTGCGCGCAGACTAAGTCCGGTAACTCTCCTCCTGCCGGCCGTCTCAGGCCGCTTCCCATTCCCTCTCGACCGTGGTCTCACATCGCCTTAGATTTTGTCACCGGACTGCCTTCGTCAGCGGGGAAGACTGTTATTCTTACGGTTGTCGATAGGTTCTCTAAGGCGGCTCATTTCATTCCCCTTGCTAAGCTTCCTTCTGCTAAAGAGACGGCACAAATCATCATCGAGAATGTTTTCAGAATTCATGGCCTTCCGTCAGACGTCGTTTCGGACAGAGGTCCGCAATTCACGTCTCAATTTTGGAGGGAGTTTTGCCGTTTGATTGGGGCTTCCGTCAGTCTCTCTTCCGGCTTTCACCCCCAGTCTAACGGTCAAGCAGAACGGGCCAATCAGACTATTGGTCGCATCTTACGCAGTCTTTCTTTTCGCAACCCTGCGTCTTGGTCAGAACAGCTCCCCTGGGCAGAATACGCCCACAACTCGCTTCCTTCGTCTGCGACCGGGCTATCTCCTTTTCAGAGTAGCCTCGGGTACCAGCCTCCGCTGTTCTCATCTCAGTTCGCCGAGTCCAGCGTCCCCTCCGCTCAGGCTTTTGTCCAACGTTGCGAGCGCACCTGGAAGAGGGTCAGGTCTGCACTTTGCCGTTATAGGACGCAGACTGTGAGGGCTGCTAATAAGCGTAGAACTAAGAGTCCTAGATATTGTCGCGGTCAGAGAGTTTGGCTCTCCACTCAGAACCTTCCCCTTAAGACGGCTTCTCGCAAGTTGACCCCGCGGTTCATTGGTCCGTTCCGTATTTCTCGGGTCATTAATCCTGTCGCAGTTCGACTTCTTCTTCCGCGATACCTTCGTCGCGTCCACCCGGTCTTCCATGTCTCCTGTATCAAGCCCGTTCTTCGCGCCCCCGCTCGTCTTCCCCCCCCCCCCCCATCCTTGTCGAGGGCGCACCCATCTACAGGGTCCGCAGGATTTTGGACATGCGTCCTCGGGGCCGTGGTCACCAGTACCTCGTAGATTGGGAGGGGTACGTTCCTGAGGAGAGGAGTTGGGTTCCCTCTCGGGACGTGCTGGACCGTGCGCTGATCGAGGATTTCCTCCGTTGCCGCCAGGTTTCCTCCTCGAGTGCGCCAGGAGGCGCTCGGTGAGTGGGGGGGTACTGTCATGTATTGTCATGTTGTGTCTTTCTGTCCTTTCCTTTCACCCTGTCTCCCTCTGCTGGTCGTATTAGGTTACCTTTTCTCCCCCGCTTTCCCCCAGCTGTTCCTTGTCTCCTCTGACTACCCATTCACCCCGTTTCCCACCTGTTCCCTTTTTCCCTCTGATTAGGTCCCTATATCTCTCTCTGTTTCTGTTCCTGTCCTTGTCGGATTCTTGTTTGTTGTGTTTCATGCCTGAACCAGACTATCGTCATGTTTGCTGTAACCTTGTCCTGTCCTGTCGGAATCTGCCGGTCTATCTGAGCCTACCTATGTTTGGTTATTAAAGAAGCTCTGTTTAAGTTAATTCGCTTTTGGGTCCTCATTCACTCACCGTAACAGATGATATGTTACTGTACAACCTGACTAAAGAGACCAGATACAACAACTTGACTAAAGAGGGAGACTAGTTACAGACCAGATACAACAACCTGACTGAAGAGAGAGACCAGCTACAGACCAGATACAACAACCTGACTAGAGAGAGAGACCAGTTACAGACCAGATACAACAACCTGACTGAAGAGAGAGACCAGCTACAGACCAGATACAACAACCTGACTAGAGAGAGACCAGTTACAGACCAGATACAACAACCTGACTAGAGAGAGACCAGTTACAGACCAGATACAACAACCTGACTGAAGAGAGAGACCAGCTACAGACCAGATACAACAACCTGAACAACTGAAGAGAGAGACTAGTTACAGACCAGATACAACAACCTGAACAACTGAAGAGAGAGACTAGTTACAGACCAGATACAACAACCTGAATAAAGAGACCAGCTACAACATCCTGGATAACAAAGCTTTTTGTGATAGGTGAGATATAAACTGTGACACATTAGAAGTAAAATCAAAAGTCATTGTATGTATATCAATGGGTTTATGAGTATGAAGATACTGGCTATGTTTCTCAATGTGTAAACCTTTGCTCTACAACAGACTAAGAAGAAGGGATGGAGAAACTTGGAGAAAGGAGCAAGTTAGAAATACAGTAGATATTACCATTAGGAGTCAGTTAGAAAGGTAATCATATAGTAGATATTACCATTAGGAGTCAGTTAGAAAGGTAATCATATAGTAGATATTACCATTAGGAGACAGTTAGAAAGGTAATCATATAGTAGATATTACCATTAGGAGACAGTTAGAAAGGTAATCATACAGTTAGTTAAGATGGATGACTACATCAAGAGGTTATTGAATTAAACAAGATTATTGAAGAAAATGAGAACAGAGCAACGAGGAGAGTGACGACAGACCCATCACTCAGGTAAGAACTTACATAACGTTTTGTCAGCTGTTGATTGTCAAGCAAACAACTGTCTGTCTCACGGCAATTGACAGTTAATTAACAAACACTTTTATCATCTCCTGGCTTCCACACATACCCTGAACAAGCCACTGATGCAGACCTGTGGAATATCCACATTTTAAAAGTCTAATAAATGTATTTACTATAACCTACATAACCTCCATAATTTATTTTAGACAGGTTTAGACAGACATGAAGAAAATGATGTTCATTTCAGAAGAACAGAATAGCCGTCTCGTTCGTTGAATGGAGGAGACCAAGGCGCAGCGTGATATGAATACATGTTACTTTAATGACGACGAAGAAACACATAAACAAACTACAAAAACAACAAAAACGACCGTGAAGCTAAATATAGTGCTGACACAGGCAACTAACACATAGACAATAACCCACAAATTACCTTAAGAATATGGCTGCCTAAATATGGTTCCCAATCAGAGACAACGATAAACAGCTGCCTCTAATTGAAAACCAATCTAGGCAACCATAGACTTACATAAACACCTAGACGGTAAACAACCCCATAAACCTACAAAACCCCTAGACAGTACAAAAACACATACATCACCCATGTCACACCCTGACCTAACCAAAACAATAAAGAAAACTAAGAATACTAAGGTCAGGGCGTGACAATAGCATACTCTGAGTTGTCCTTATTTTAGGTCCTGATGGCTGTGGGCTGCATTAGTTCATTTAGCAGACAAGATCTGATTAGAATTCCCTTGGCATTATTTTATAGTATTTTATAGTGTGTAGAATACAATTGAACATATCTGAATAAAACAAAAAGGATATTTTCTCCAAACGATTTGCGGGAGTGGGCACATGGGGCTATTCTGTGTTGAGAGGTTAACAAAGAAACAGGTACTCCTGTATGCTTCATTTAGAGTTATTTATGTTACTGTGCCACTTTTAAAAACCCATGTATTTTGCAGCCAAGCATACTCTGGAAAAGATGTGTGATGCGATAGATCCCAAATTAATACAACCACTCGCATCAACTTTTTTTTTTAAAGCAATGAGGCTGATGCAACAGATCAGAACGTTTAGCTTAAAATGTTGATAAACTATTAGGTTATTTCTTCACCTTATAAGAGCAGCAATTCACACACGGCAGTAGGCAGAATGTTCCTTAATGCAATCAGTTAGAGGGAAAACACTGTTCTCGAAAGTGATGGCAAATGCGATTATGCATGTAATGGTTTATTGTAAAGGTGCATTTTTATGGTGAAAATGAGCTTCCCCAAACACATGTGAAGCCTACAGTATGTATACCAGTTAGACTCTACAAATCGAATCACATTTTATTTGTCACGTGCGCTGAATACAACAGGTGGACTTTACAGTGAAATGCCGAATACAACAGGTGGACTTTACAGTGAAATGCCGAATACAACAGGTGGACTTTACAGTGAAATGCCGAATACAACAGGTGGACTTTACAGTGAAATGCCGAATACAACAGGTGGACTTTACAGTGAAATGCTGAATACAACAGGTGGACTTTACAGTGAAATGCCGAATACAACAGGTGGACTTTACAGTGAAATGCTGAATACAACAGGTGGACTTTACAGTGAAATGCCGAATACAACAGGTGGACTTTACAGTGAAATGCCGAATACAACAGGGGGACTTTACTGTGAAATGCCGAATACAACAGGTGGACTTTACAGTGAAATGCCGAATACAACAGGTGGACATTACAGTGAAATGCCGAATACAACAGGTGGACTTTACTGTGAAATGCCGAATACAACAGGTGGACTTTACAGTGAAATGCCGAATACAACAGGTGGACTTTACAGTGAAATGCTGAATACAACAGGTGGACTTTACAGTGAAATGCCGAATACAACAGGTGGACATTACAGTGAAATGCCGAATACAACAGGTGGACATTACAGTGAAATGCCGAATACAACAGGTAGACTTTACAGTGAAATGCCGAATACAACAGGTGGACTTTACAGTGAAATGCCGAATACAACAGGTGAACTTTACAGTGAAATGCCGAATACAACAGGTGAACTTTACAGTGAAATGCCGAATACAACAGGTGAACTTTACAGTGAAATGCCGAATACAACAGGTGGACTTTACAGTGAAATGCCGAATACAACAGGTGGACTTTACAGTGAAATGCCGAATACAACAGGTGAACTTTACAGTGAAATGCCGAATACAACAGGTGGACTTTACAGTGAAATGCCGAATACAACAGGTGGACTTTACAGTGAAATGCCGAATACAACAGGTGGACTTTACAGTGAAATGCCGAATACAACAGGTGGACATTACAGTGAAATGCCGAATACAACAGGTGGACATTACAGTGAAATGCCGAATACAACAGGTAGACTTTACAGTGAAATGCCGAATACAACAGGTGGACTTTACAGTGAAATGCCGAATACAACAGGTGAACTTTACAGTGAAATGCCGAATACAACAGGTGAACTTTACAGTGAAATGCCGAATACAACAGGTGAACTTTACAGTGAAATGCCGAATACAACAGGTGGACTTTACAGTGAAATGCAGAATACAACAGGTGGACTTTACAGTGAAATGCAGAATACAACAGGTGGACTTTACAGTGAAATGCCGAATACAACAGGTGGACTTTACAGTGAAATGCCGAATACAACAGGTGGACTTTACAGTGAAATGCCGAATACAACAGGTGGACTTTACAGTGAAATGCCGAATACAACAGGTGGACTTTACAGTGAAATGCCGAATACAACAGGTGGACTTTACAGTGAAATGCTGAATACAACAGGTGGACTTTACAGTGAAATGCCGAATACAACAGGTGGACTTTACAGTGAAATGCTGAATACAACAGGTGGACTTTACAGTGAAATGCCGAATACAACAGGTGGACTTTACAGTGAAATGCTGAATACAACAGGTGGACTTTACAGTGAAATGCCTACTTTAAGAAACACAAGTGAAGTCAAATATAGATAAGTAAAAAATATAATGAAATACAAATTAAAACATAAATAATTAATGTGTAGCAGTAAAATAATGCTAGTGAGGCTATATTCAGGGGGTACCGGTACAGAGTCAATGTGCTGGTCGAGGTAATTGAGGTAATATGTACATGTAGGTAGAGTTAAAGTGACTATGCAAATAAACAGAGAGTAGCAGCAGCACAACAGAGGAGGGGGAGGGGGAGGGGGCTGTTCTATGCAGTGTAAACCCTGCTAGCTGTATGTTATTTGTGTTGTATTTCAGCCACGACTCAGTTTTTCATGTCCCGTTGGTAGGATATTTGTGATCGTAGCTCGTCTATTTTGTTGATCGTGCGTTGGCTAATAGGACTGATGGTAGAGGCAAATGACCCACTCGCCGTCGGATCCTTACAAGGCACCCCGACCTACGTCCTCGATATCTCTGTCTCTTTCTCATGCGAATCCTGTGGATTTGGGCCTTGTCGGGTGTCTGACGTAAATCCTTCGCGTCTGACTCGTTAAAGAAACAAATCGGCAGCCATCTCCTCCGACGCCATTATTAACACCAATGTTCCCTCAAAAGAATGTCAGTACTGAGCAAATTTCAGGTCTGCTGAGCTCAAACTTGAACTTAAATTCTGTACAACTTCCAGCGCGCATTTACCGCAAACACTGAGGCTGTACCCACTTTAAGTTAGTTTTAACAGTGGTCAAGCAAGCTATTGTGGCTATTTGATCATAATGTAGGCCTACCAGAGTGGCCTACCATCAAAAACAATGGAAAACGCTATTCTATCGTTCAGCCTACAGTAGGAGCCGATGTGTGGGTTCAATGTAGGTCTGCATTCCATGAGACTTTTGAAAAAAAACATGCATGGCTTGACATTAACCTGTTTATTCACGTTTTCTTCAGACAAGGAGGTGACTGAAAAGGCTGTTGTGTTGTTTGATGCAAGAAACCACTTTACAAAATAAAATGCACTATTATACCCATATCGTTATTACAGTGAGTCAGACAAAATCTACTACCCTTTGCCTATTGGCTACTTAGCTTATTCAAGCCTGTCTCAAAATACAACACTGCCCCTTTAGGACAAAAAAAGCTCTTTACCTGACTCTCTTTTCAAAGATGTCTAGAAATGTACACGTTTTGTGCTCTTGTAGGAAGAAATCAGTCCCCCGTTGAGGACTACAAATGATCTATATGTGGGCTAATAACTCACTAACTGGCAAAGGATAGGAACAGATATGCATGTGGCTACATGCAGCTCTCACTTTGATCTCAAAACAAGCACATCTACTCACGTCTGCTCACGCTGTAAAAACAGTCCAGTTCAAAGGGAATGGCACTGATCCATGTTTGGCAATGGTCTATTTGCATAACCACTGCAGCTCTGATTGGTTATGGCGCACCAGTCTGTGTAGATAGAGTATGGGCCTGAGTTGTGCCTGTCATTGCAGTAGAATCCTACTCTAATGCGTTCTGCCTACAACAAAATATCTTGTGCAGTTAGTTTTGCATACTAAGTTCTTGCATAGTTTGTTTTGTGTCGGTATGTTGCATTGAAAGTGGCTAATAATGTGTTGATTAGATCACATTACCCACAGTAAAGGGAACGCTGATAGTGTTCACTAATGAGGAAAACTCTATAAAGTACACGTGCTGATATTTCCTCTGCGCTGCAGTCCCAGGGAGCTGTGCACCTGCACCAACACGCAGTTTAGAGGGAACATTGCTCTATACAGTTATAATGCAGATTAATGGGCCTAATTTTAAGAAGTTATTTGGCCACTTTAGTTCTGATACAATCCTTCTCAAAACATACAGGCCTGTGGGCCTGTGACTATGATATAAAATAGTCACAGAAAAAAGTATGCACTGTTTCTTACCTTACTGCAAGAAAACATTCACAAGTGATAATACATCATTCACAAGTGATAATACGTCATACACAAGTGATAATACGTCATTCACAAGTGATAATACGTCATTCACAAGGCCTCCCGGGTGGCGCAGTGGTTAAGGGCGCTGTACTGCAGCGCCAGCTGTGCCATCAGAGTCCCTGGGTTCACAAGTGATAATACATCATTCACAAGTGATAATACGACATTCACAAGTGATAATACGTCATTCACAAGTGATAATACATCATTCACAAGTGATAATACGTCATTCACAAGTGATAATACGTCATTCACAAGTGATAATACGTCATTCACAAGTGATACGTCATTCACAAGTGATAATACATCATTCACAAGTGATAATACATCATTCACAAGTGATAATACGTCATAGACAAGTGATAATACGTCATTCACAAGTGATAATACGTCATTCACAAGTGATAATACGTCATTCACAAGTGATAATAAGTCATTCACAAGTGATACTACGTCATTCACAAGTCATAATACATCATTCACAAGTGATAATACATCATTCACAAGTGATAATACATCATTCACAAGTGATAATAAGTCATTCACAAGTGATAATACGTCATTCACAAGTGATAATACATCATTCACAAGTGATAATACATCATTCACAAGTGATAATACGTCATTCACAAGTGATAATACATCATTCACAAGTGATAATACATCATTCACAAGTGATAATACGTCATTCACAAGTGATAATAAGTCATTCACAAGTGATAATACATCATTCACAAGTGATAATACATCATTCACAAGTGATAATACGTCATTCACAAGTGATAATACGTCATTCACAAGTGATAATACGTCATTCACAAGTGATAATACATCATTCACAAGTGATAATAATTCATTCACAATTGATAGGTTAGTACTGTCACCCATCACACTTTTCTTAATTGAATGTTGTCTTTACATATACTAAATGATATATGTGTGAAATTAGTTTTGATATAGGATGGATCATTATCATGCACCTGTCTTGGAACAGGGATATGGGGTAGTGTTCATTTTCATGCCAGCCAGGTAGGTTATACTCCTATTGTAAAGCGAAGCAATGTGCTTAATATTAGGAACGTTGAGAAATAGATAAACATAGTAGGCCTAGCCTATAGAAAGCTGATGGGATCCTCTTCTTTTTCAGAAAGGCCCTCTAAACTCAGTTCTCACACACATAGCCTATAGAAATGTTGCTCAGCATGAGCTCATGGGCTCTCAAGTCTATAATTCGAGTTTTGATTACATTTGCATTAGAGGGACAATAGAGTGCTGAGTACCAGGCAGTTAGCAGGTTTGGTAGGCTACTAATGACCATCAGCAGCATCAGAGCTTGGAGAAGCCTAATTACCATGACTAAACGGTCACATGGAATTTGACTGCCATCATGTGACCGCAGGTGTGGCGGTAACATGGTCACCGCATTAGTCCTAGCAAGGACTGACCATCCAGAAGATCAAATTGTTGTTTTAACCATGTTGAGGCTATACAGTGTTACAATGGAGTAAAAATGCATATGTTTTGTATGACTGTTAAACCAACCTCATGAGGCATTTCTATGTTATAATCTTCAAGAATCTATGGGTTATATATGCAAATATTAATGTAGAAACTGCAGATTGCCCCTTTAATGATTGTAACATGTTATACTGATACAGTAACTTCCCCTTTAATGACTGAAACATGTTATACTGATACAGTAACTTCCTCTTTAATGATTGTAACATGTTATACAGTAACTTCCTCTTTAATGATTATAACATGTTAAACTGATACAGTAACTTCCTCTTTAATGATTGTAACATGTTAAACTGATACAGTAACTTCCTCTTTAATGATTGTAACATGTTATACAGTAACTTCCTCTTTAATGATTGTAACATGTTATACAGTAACTTCCTCTTTAATGATTGTAACATTGTCACGCCCTGACATTAGAGAGCCTTTTATTCTCTAATTTGGTTAGGTCGGGTGTGACTAGGGTGGGTATTCTAGTTTTTCTATTACTATGTTGGCCTGGTATGGTTCCCAATCAGAGGCAGCTGTCTATCGTTGTCTCTGATTGGGGATCATATTTAGGCAGCCTTTTCCCACTGGGTTTTTGGTGGGATCTTGTTTTTGGTTAGTTGCCTGTGAGCACGCCATAGCTTCACGTTTCGTTCGTGCTTTATCGTTTTTTTTTGTGCCGGTTCACTAAATAAATATGTTGAACCCATACCACGCTGCACTTTGGTCAGACAATCCTTACAACAACATTTGTGACAAACATTTTATACTGATACAGTAACTTCCCCTTTAATGATTGTAACATGGTATACTGATACAGTAACTTCCCCTTTAATGACTGAAACATGTTATACTGATACAGTAACTTCCTCTAAAGCAGCTGTGAGAAACAGTCCTCTTGTTGCTGATTATGTCATACCCTCAAGTGTGTCTGTGAGTTTGTGTGTGTGTGTGTGTGTATGTGCATGCTTGCTATGATGTGTGAGTGTATGCATGTGTGTGTATGGGTACGTGTGTGTTCTCACATCAGTGTGTATCTCCTCAGGACCTGAGGATTCAGGGAGAACACTCTATAGGATGGATGCTGTGTGTTCTACAAGTCACTCTCAACATCTCCCTGAGGCTGTCTTTCTGTGAGTGAGTCTGTATCCCAAATTATACTCTACTACTGCACTACTGTTGGCCAGGGTCCATAGGGTTCTGATCAAAAGGATGCCATTTTGGACCCTATTTCATTTGTAGTGCATTATTTTTGACCAGAGCCCATATCCCCTTTGTAGTGCACTACTTTTGACCAAGGCACAAAGGACTAGTGCACTATATAACAAATAGGGTGCCATTTAGGACCCATTCCCAGAACATCTCTTTTCTTTCTTTCTGCCTGCTCTGATAAAGAGAGAGACCAGATACAGGCCTGTAATAACACCACTGGCCTGGCGCATGACAGAGACCATCCAAACACCAGTAGTGGTATCATTGGCCTGGGTACAGAGAGAGACCAGTGCCGGAAGAACAGAAACCAGCTAGAGAGGGAGAGAGACCAGTTACAGAGTGAGAGAGACCAGTTACAGAGTGAGAGAGACCAGTTACAGAGTGAGAGAGACCAGTTACAGAGTGAGAGAGACCAGTTAAAGTGTGAGAGAGACCAGTTACAGAGTGAGAAAGACCAGTTACAGAGTGAGAGAGACCAGTTACAGAGTGAGAGAGACCAGTTACAGAGGGAGAGAGACCAGTTAAAGTGTGAGAGAGACCAGTTACAGAGTGAGAGAGACCAGTTACAGAGTGAGAGAGACCAGTTACAGAGGGAGAGAGACCAGTTACAGAGTGAGAGAGACCAGTTACAGAGTGAGAGAGACCAGTTAGAGAAAACAAACCAAAACCAGTTACAGGAGTGTTACAATGCCCTGACTAAACAGGGACATGTTGAGAGACAGGGTCAGTCTTCTGATCAATGAGAAGGTGACGCTGGAGAAGGGGCTCTCTGGGTGTGGTAAGTTGCCAAGTCAGTCACCAGGACTGTATCTATACTGAACAAAAATATTTTACTGACTTTGTTCATATCAGGAAATCAGTCAATTGAAATAAATGCATTAGGCCCTAATCTAAGGATTTCACATGACTGGAATACAGATGTGCATTTTTTTTAAAGGGCCTCACAATGGGCCTCAGGATCTCATCACGGTATTTTTGTGCATTCAAATTGCCATCGATAAAATGCAATTGTGTTCGTTGTCCGTAGCTTATGCCTGCCAATACCATAACCCCACCACCACCATGGGGCACTCTGTTTTGACATCAGCAAACCGCTCGTCCCCACAACACCATACACGTGGTTTGCGGTTGTGAGGATGGTTGGACATACTGCCAAATTCTCTAAAACAACGTTGTAGGCGGCTTATGGTAGAGAAATTAACATTAAATGATCTAGCAACGGCTCTGGTGGAAATTCCTGCAGTTAGCATGCCAATTGCACATTCCCTCAAAACTTGAGACATCTGTGGCATTGTGTTGTAACAAAACTGCACATTTTAGAGCAACCTTTTATTGTCCCCAGCACAAGGTGCACCTGTGTAATGATCATGCTGTTTAATCAGCTTCTTGATATGCCACATCTATCAGGTCGATGGATTATCTTGGCAAAGGAGAAACGCTCACTAACAGGGATGTAAACAAATGTATGCACAAAATTGGAGAGAAATAAGCTTGTTGTGCGTGTGGAACATTTCTGGGATCTTTTATTTGAGCTCATGAAACATGGGACCAACACCTTACAGGTTGAGTTTATATTTTTGTTCAGTGTCGATTCTATACCCTTCCTTCTCCTGAAGTGTGCGAATCTAGTGTGCACTTGGACACTGTGTGCAGTGAACCAATAGTTCAATTTCAGTGTTAACATTTGTTTAAAGGAATGTTGCAAGATTCTGGCAACTAAGCCGTTTTTCTACTTAGGGTCACATGAACTCTGGATGCCATTTTTATGTCTCAGTATGGAGGAAGCTAGAGGTAGTTTGCCTTGCACGGCAACACACGCGGGCACGGCAACACACGCAGGCACGGCAACACGCGGGCACGGCAACACACGCAGGCACGGCAACACGCGGGCACGGCAACACACGCAGGCACAGCAACACGCGGGCACGGCAACACACAGCCTTTAGAAACTGAAACAGGTTTGCTGTATTTAAGTGTTATTTCCTTCTCTGTTTGTCTTCTCAAACAGAGAAAATGTGTCCTGAAGGATGGAAGTAGTTTGGCTCCAGCAGCTGTTACTACCTCTCGGCTGAGAAGAAACCCTGGGAGTATGCTGAACAGGACGGTCTGGAGAGAGGAGCACACCTGGTGATCATAAATAGTAGAGAGGAACAGGTGAGAGAGAGAGAGAGAGAGAGAGAGAGAGAGAGAGAGAGAGAGAGAGCGAGAGATGAATCAGGTAAATAAATACTTACATGCAATTGACAACATCATTATCTTTCACCTAACAGAAATTCCTCATTGCATTAAGGACATTTCCTGGATACGTCTGAATGAAAGAGTGACAACGGGGACCTGGAAATGGGTGGACGGTACACCACTGACCACATGGTGAGAGATAATAATCTGTCCATAAGACTGTAACCATTTTAAATAGATCTGCATTGGTATGACTTAGAATTATGTTAACCAGTGTCTGTCTGTCTGGTTCTCTGTGTTGTTAACCCTCTAGGTACTGGGCGGAGAAACAGCCTGATAATTCAGGTCCTAATGGGGAGGAGGACTGTACTGAGATGAATTATAGATATTGTGACCATGTATATACATGGAATGATGTAGGATGTACCGAGGAACCAAATTGGATTTGTGAAAGAGCGATTTAACAAACAATAGCTCGGTATGTACAGTTGCATTGCATGTAGTCTGTACACAAATATCTCTCTCCCCCAATGGGTTTTTATTGGCATGGGAAATGTGTTTATATTGCCAAAGCAAGAAACAAAAGACAACATCATTAAAAAACAATGTTTACAAGGGGGGAGGAGTGGTAGGATTAGGGGAAAATAATAAAGGAAAATATATAGATTTTATATACATCTACCCTAAAAATATATGTGGGATTGGAAATTATGGAGACAATTACATTGATGGAAGCCACAATCTATCCACAATATTAAAGCTGGTCTATCCCATAAAAAATAAAATAAAATGTACTGTAAACATTGCACTCAAATGTTTCTAATTCTTTGTGGGCAGTGTGCACATAGCCTGTCTTCTCTCGAGAGCCAGGACTGCCTATGGCGGCATCTCTCAATAGCAAGACAAGGCTCACTGAGTCTGTACATAGTCAAGAATTTTCTTCATTTAGGGTCAGTCACAGTGGTCAGGTATTCTGCCACTGGGTACTCTCTGTTTAGGGTCAGTCACAGTGGTCAGGTATTCTGCCACTGTGTACTCTCTGTTTAGGGCCAGTCACAGTGGTCAGGTATTCTGCCACTGGGTACTCTCTGTTTAGGGCCAGATAGCATCCCAATTTGCTTTGTTTTTTGGTTGATTCTTTCCAATGTGTCAAATAGTTATCTTTTAACATTATTATAGTTTGGCTGGGTCTAAACATATTCATGATGAAGGTATTGATTATAATAAACATATTCATGATAAAGATATTGATTATAATAAACATATTCATGATAAAGCTATTGATTATAATAAACATATTAATGATGAAGGTATTGATAATAATAAACATATTCATGATGAAGGTATTGATTATAATAAACATATTCATGATGAAGGTATTGATTATAATAAACATATTAATGATGAAGGTATTGATTATAATAAACATATTCATGATAAAGCTATTGATTATAATAAACATATTAATGATGAAGGTATTGATAATAATAAACATATTCATGATGAAGGTATTGATTATAATAAACATATTCATGATGAAGGTATTGATTATAATAAACATATTCATGATAAAGGTATTGATTATAATAAACATATTAATGATGACGGTATTGATTATAATAAACATATTAATGATGAAGGTATTGATTATAATAAACATATTAATGATGAAGGTATTGATTATAATAAACATATTAATGATGAAGGTATTGATAATAATAAACATATTCATGATGAAGGTATTGATTATAATAAACATATTCATGATGAAGGTATTGATTATAATAAACATATTCATGATAAAGATATTGACTATAATAAACATATTCATGATAAAGCTATTGATTATAATAAACATATTAATGATGAAGGTATTGATTATAATAAACATATTCATGATGAAGGTATTGATTATAATAAACATATTAATGATGAAGGTATTGATTATAATAAACATATTAATGATGAAGGTATTGATTATAATAAACATATTCATGATAAAGCTATTGATTATAATAAACATATTAATGATGAAGGTATTGATAATAATAAACATATTCATGATGAAGGTATTGATTATAATAAACATATTCATGATGAAGGTATTGATTATAATAAACATATTCATGATAAAGGTATTGATTATAATAAACATATTCATGATGAAGGTATTGATTATAATAAACATATTAATGATGAAGGTATTGATTATAATAAACATATTAATGATGAAGGTATTGATTATAATAAACATATTAATGATGAAGGTATTGATTATAATAAACATATTAATGATGAAGGTATTGATTATAATAAACATATTCATGATGAAGGTATTGATTATAATAAACATATTAATGATAAAGATATTGATTATAATAAACATATTAATGATGAAGGTATTGATTATAATAGGCTTCCTAAAGCTTAACGCTTATTGATGGTGATATTTGTTCATTTGATGCTATTGTCTGTTGACCAGTCTCAGCCCCTTTTTCAGAAACGTGACATTATGAATATCTCATTGGTTCATTCTGTATTCCCTGTGTATAGCAAATATACAGACTAATGACATTGTGATTTCTAATCCATCTCTCGGTGTAACACATGCTACCACTGTACTCTGTACTGACGTTGTTGACTTGGTTCTTTCCTGTCTCAACCAGTGATTTTTCAGATGCTTCATTGCGTATTAGGTTGAATATCTATTCACCCGTCATGTCATTCTGTTACCTACAGGTCCTGGTTTTGACCATATTGGACTTGGTCGTCCACAAGGCTTATTATGAAACAAGCTGTGGATTTTAGGTAGAAATAAGCATGGCATGTGTCTTTAGTGCCATCTTGTGGGAGTTTTGGTAATAACAACTGCTGAACAAAAACAGATATTTCCCCAGGCAACAGAGACTTCTCTTGGTGGAGGTGGTGCAGGTTCACATATACATATGCCCATATGTATCAAGATTTAGGATCAGGTCCCCTCTGTCCATGTAATCTTATTTGTGGCGATCTAAATCGTAAACCTGATCCTAAATCTGTATTCCTACTCTAAGACGCTTGATCTCTTCTTCAAATGTATCTCAGAGTAGATTCAACTGAAATTCAACTGAAATGGTGATGTTCTGAACGACCAGTTGAAAAACGGGGAGGGGTTGGGGAACACTTTAAATATTCCCACTCTCCAGGGTGCAGACTCAGAGCATGCACTGACCAGCTGGCAAGGGCCTTCACTGACACTTTAAACCTCTCCCTGACCCAGTCTGTAATACCTACATGTTTCAAGTAGACCACCATAGTCCCTGTGACCAAGAACACCATGTTAAACTGTCTACAGCTGCACCATCGAGAGCACTACAGATGGTAGTGCATATGGCCCAGTACATCACTGGGGCCAAGCTTTCTGCCATCCAGGACCTATATAATAGGCGGTGTTAGAGGAAAGCCCCCAAAAAATTGTCAGACTCCAGTCACCCAAGTCATAGACTGTTTTCTCTGCTACCGCACAGCAAGCGTTACAGTTTTTGCCCCCAAGCCATAAGACTCCTGAACTGGTAATCAAATGGCTAACCGGACTATTTGTATTGTGTGCCCCCCCCCAACCTCTCTTTTATGTTACTGCTACTCTCTGTTCAGCCTATATGCATAGTCACTTTAACCATATCTACATGTGCATACTACCTCATTCAGCCTGACTATCCGGTGTCTGTATGTAGCCTCTACTTTTATAGCCTCGCTACTGTATATAGCCTGTCTTTTTACTGTTGTTTTATTTCTTTACTTACCTATTGTTCACCTAACACCTTTTTTGCACTATTGGTTAGATCCTGTAAGTAAGTATTTCACTGTAAGGTGAATACCTGTTGTATTCACGGTGTGCAACGTTCAGCGCACGTGACAAATAAACTTTGATTTGATTTGATCACTAAGCTAAGGACCCTGAGACAGTTTTCTCTGCTACCGCACGGCAAGCGGTACCGGAGCACCAAGTCTGCGACCAAAAAATCTCCATAACACTCCTGCCCCCAAGTCATAAGACTGCTGAAAAGTTGATCAAATTGCTAACTGCACTATTTGCATTGACCCCCTTAAATTATAATTCTTTGAACGGACTTTCTTGCACAGGCTCGATGTACACAGAATCAACTCTAACCACACACACACACACACACACACACACACACACACACACACACACACACACACACACACACACACACACACACACACACCATGTTTATAGCCCCGTTATTATTATTTTATTGTGTTACTCGTTTTCCTTTGTCTTGCCTTCTGTTTTGATACGAGCCCTTTAACCAACAATGCAGAGTAAGTAAGCATTTCACACTAAGTTCTACACCTGTTGTATTAGGAGCATGTGGCCAAAAGGCAGTTTTAGCATCTTTATCTGTACCATTACAGCATCGGTGACAGCATGAGCAGCGTCAGAGGGCTTTCACCATGGTTTCGCCATTTTAAAGTAGTCAACTGGGTGGGTTTTCCTATGGGTTGTAGCCTCAATGGCGCTGCCCATGTTGTCACAGACGCTATAATGGAACAGATATAAAGATGAGTCCTCGATCGATCTCTATGGTAGAGATCTAAAACAAGTGTGCTGTTTTGTGCTCTTGGTTTCCTGTAATAAACCCCAATTGCTGTATTTTAGTATAGCACAATTCTACATTCTAATATCTCTTGTGTTTTTCAGAGGTAATGTATTTGTCTGTGTTTCAACACTTCTCAATGCAAGTGACAGACGCAAGGTGGAGGTGTGGGGCTCGTGGATAAATGAACTTGTTTAATTATTCTGAAGTTGGTGGATCAATCCCCATTAGATATTTTTCACAACTATAAAAACGTAAAGAGAACATTGAAATGTTAGATAAGTTTGTGGCTCAGATCAAATCTGAGTTCTGTAATTCTGATGATTCAAAATTGAACTACTTACCCTTCCCTGAGATTAAAGAAGCATGTTTTGGCTGACATGCAGCTGCTGGTGGCTCAATGGTTAAAGCAACTGTTTCAGAGGTTGTGGGTTCTCATCTAGATGCATGTGCTTTTGTTTGTGTTCTGCCATTTTGAAATGTCACTGTCAAATACACGTGCAGATTTGAAAAGAAAGGGCATGAAATCCCTGCTGCTCTTCTAAGAGATGTTTGCTTCATATCCCATCTCTTCTGCTTTACTGGTTATTTCCACAAATGTTTATGCCAAAATTCAGAAGAGAAGGTGAATACATGTGTTGGACTTGGTGGCTCCTGGCCTGAGTCCCTGCCTTCCATCCATCCATGACTTTAAGGTTACACTTTAGTGGACACTTACATCAATGTTCAAATTAAAAACAAAATGGCCATGAATGTGGAGGTATTGGTAGCTTTGTGGGTGGAGGTATTGGTAGCTTTGTGGGTGGAGGTATTGGTAGCTTTGTGGGTGGAGGTATTGGTAGCTTTGTGGGTGGAGGTATTGGTAGCTTTGTGGGTGGAGGTATTGGTAGCTTTGTGGGTGGAGGTATTGGTAGCTCTGTGGGTGGAGGTATTGGTAGCTTTTTGGGTGGAGGTATTGGTAGCTTTGTGGGTGGAGGTATTGGTAGCTTTGTGGGTGGAGGTATTGGTAGCTCTGTGGGTGGAGGTATTGGTAGCTTTGTGGGTGGAGGTATTGGTAGCTCTGTGGGTGGAGGTATTGGTAGCTTTGTGGGTGGAGGTATTGGTAGCTTTGTGGGTGGAGGTATTGGTAGCTTTGTGGGTGGAGGTATTGGTAGCTTTGTGGGTGGAGGTATTGGTAGCTCTGTGGGTGGAGGTATTGGTAGCTTTGTGGGTGGAGGTATTGGTAGCTCTGTGGGTGGAGGTATTGGTAGCTTTGTGGGTGGAGGTATTGGTAGCTCTGTGGGTGGAGGTATTGGTAGCTTTGTGGGTGGAGGTATTGGTAGCTCTGTGGGTGGAGGTATTGGTAGCTCTGTGGGTGGAGGTATTGGTAGCTCTGTGGGTGGAGGTATTGGTAGCTCTGTGGGTGGAGGTATTGGTAGCTTTGTGGGTGGAGGTATTGGTAGCTTTGTGGGTGGAGGTATTGGTAGCTTTGTGGGTGGAGGTATTGGTAGCTTTGTGGGTGGAGGTATTGGTAGCTTTGTGGGTGGAGGTATTGGTAGCTCTGTGGGTGGAGGTATTGGTAGCTTTGTGGGTGGAGGTATTGGTAGCTTTGTGGGTGGAGGTATTGGTAGCTCTGTGGGTGGAGGTATTGGTAGCTTTGTGGGTGGAGGTATTGGTAGCTTTGTGGGTGGAGGTATTGGTAGCGCTGTGGGTGGAGGTATTGGTAGCGCTGTGGGTGGAGGTATTGGTAGCTTTGTGGGTGGAGGTATTGGTAGCTCTGTGAGTGGAGGTATTGGTAGCTCTGTGGGTGGAGGTATTGGTAGCTCTGTGGGTGGAGGTATTGGTAGCTCTGTGGGTGGAGGTATTGGTAGCTCTGTGGGTGGAGGTATTGGTAGCTTTGTGGGTGGAGGTATTGGTAGCTCTGTGGGTGGAGGTATTGGTAGCTTTGTGGGTGGAGGTATTGGTAGCTTTGTGGGTGGAGGTATTGGTAGCTCTGTGGGTGGAGGTATTGGTAGCTTTGTGGGTGGAGGTATTGGTAGCTTTGTGGGTGGAGGTATTGGTAGCTTTGTGGGTGGAGGTATTGATAGTGCTGTGGGTGGAGGTATTGGTAGCTCTGTGGGTGGAGGTATTGGTAGCTTTGTGGGTGGAGGTATTGGTAGCTCTGTGGGTGGAGGTATTGGTAGCTCTGTGGGTGGAGGTATTGGTAGCTTTGTGGGTGGAGGTATTGGTAGCTCTGTGGGTGGAGGTATTGGTAGCTTTGTGGGTGGAGGTATTGGTAGCTCTGTGGGTGGACGTATTGGTAGCTTTGTGGGTGGAGGTATTGGTAGCTCTGTGGAGTAAATGCTTTAGAAATAATAAGTTATGGGTTCAAATCCCATCTCTTGTCCTTTAGCAGCTGAACATCGATGTCTAAACTACAAAGAGAAGTGTAATGAGTCTGTGGGTCTGGGATCTCACCTCATTAGCACAGGGCTGTAGGTTTGAACCCAGTGCTCTGGAAGACAGGTAGTTCACCACTGAGGACTCTGCCACAGTGTAAGTCAGGACTGTGGTTCCAGAACAGTAAGCAGCAGTGGTTGTGGAGGGAAACACCTGCAGGAGAAGTAGACCTTTGTGTTTTAAATAGGCAAAAAGCACTAATTAAAATCAAAGGGTCTACCTTTTCCAGAGGTTTCCCTGCATAGCCACTGCTGTTCACAGGAGCGGAAACCCCAGGCATTAAACCCCATCAGCTGCCAACACAACCACACGCTCTGCCTGGAATCCAACCCACAATCACACACTTAACAGGCGAGAGCCTGAGCCACCAGCTCATTCACACTTCACAACCTTCTCCTCATGTGATTGACGTTGAGATTCCAGGAAACATCCAAGACTATGTTAAGAGGCCACTAGGTGGCAACATGGCAGTTGAAAGCAGTCCGTCAGTGACCTCTGCTGGTCAGTTCCATACTTACCAATAATGCTGACCATACTTACCAATAGTGCCCACAGTGGTGTAAAGTACTTAAGTAAAAATACTACTTAAGTTGTTTTTGGGGGTATCTGTACTTAACTATTTATATTTTTGACAACTTTTACGGCAGGTTAGCCTAGTGGTTAGAGCGTTGGACTAGTAACTGAAAGGTTGCAAGTTCAAATCCCCGAGCTGATAAGGTACAAATCTGTCATTCTGCCCCTGAACAGGCAGTTAACCCACTGTTCCTAGGCCGTCATTGAAAATAACAATTTGTTCTTAACTGACTTGCCTGGTTAAATAAAGGTTAAATTAACTATGTTCCTAAAGAAAGTCATGTAGTCCATACATTTTCCCTGACACCTAAAAGTAGTCGTTACATTTGAATGCTTAGCAGAACAGGTAAATGATCTGATCTGTCAGACTCACTAAACACAAATGCTTAGTTTGTAAATTATGTCTGAGTGTTGGAGGGTGCCCTTTGCTACCTGTAAATAATTTAAATGGTACCCCCAGGTTTGTTTAATATAAGGAATTTTAAATAATTTATACATTTTTTCACTTTTGACACTTAATATTTAAGTGCCTTTTACTTGAGTCATTTTCTATGATTGCCTGGAAGCCAGATCAGACAAATACCTCTGGGCAGGAACACAGAATGCAAACACACCTCAACTTACCTTACCTTACCTTACCTTACCTTACCTTACCATACTACAGCTCACCTTAGCTATCATGTGAACCAGCGGTATTCAAATCTTACCCTATTAAGGTCCAGAGCCTGCTGGTTTTCTGTTCTACCTGATAAGTAACTGTGTCCACCTGGTGTCCCAGGTATAAATCAGTCCCTGATTGGAAGGGAAGACAAAACATTTTTGTGCTGATCTAGGATCAGTTTTGTATTTGAATTCATAATGAATAAAACTGTAGGAACAGATACATTTATTAAAAACACTCCAAAAAATATGAATACATTATTTTATCAAAATCATTTATACAGAGTGTTCTTTTTTATGAATGAAAAGTCTTAAGCAAACATACACTGAATGAACAAAACATTAAGAACATTTTCCTAATATTGAGTTAGAACAGCCTCAATTCGTCAATTCGGACTCTAAGGTGTCAAAAGTGTTCCACAGATATACTGGGCCATGTTGACTCCCAATGCTTCCCAGAGTTGTGTCAAGTTGGCTGGACGTCCTTTGGGTGGTGGACCATTCTTGATACACAAGGGAAACTGTTGAGGGTGAAAAACCCAGCAGCGTTGCAGTTCTTGGCAAAAACCAGTGTGCCTGGTACCTTTCAAAGGCACTTTTGTCTTGCCCATTCACCCTCTGAATGACACACACACACAGTCCAGGTCTCTGTTTCTTGTCCATTCACCATCTGAATGACACACACACACAGTCCAGGTCTCTGTTGTCTTGTCCATTCACCCTCTGAATGACACACACACACAGTCCAGGTCTCTATTGTCTTGTCCATTCACCCTCTGAATGACACACACACACAGTCCAGGTCTCTATTGTCTTGCCCATTCACCCTCTGAATGACACACACACACAGTCCAGGTCTCTATTGTCTTGCCCATTCACCCTCTGAATGGCACACACACACAGTCCAGGTCTCTATTGTCTTGCCCATTCACCCTCTGAATGACACACACACACACAGTCCAGGTCTCTATTGTCTTGCCCATTCACCCTCTGAATGACACACACACACAGTCCAGGTCTCTATTGTCTTGCCCATTCACCCTCTGAATGACACACACACACAGTCCAGGTCTCTATTGTCTTGCCCATTCACCCTCTGAATGACACACACACACAGTCCAGGTCTCTATTGTCTTGCCCATTCACCCTCTGAATGACACACACAGTCCAGGTCTCTATTGTCTTGCCCATTCACCCTCTGAATGACACACACACAGTCCAGGTCTCTATTGTCTCAAGGCTTAAACGTCCTTCTTTAGCCTGTTGCCACCCCTTCATCTAAACTGATTGAAGTGGATTTAACAAGTGACATCAATAAGGGATCATAGCTTTTCAACCTGGATTCACCTGGTCAGTTTATGTCATGGAAAGAGCAGGTGTTCATCATGTTTTGTACACTCAGTATAAATTGCAGTAGTTTATTTTGTTGCCATGGCCACCGTAATCCAGTGCAGAAATGAAACCCAAAACAAAAATTGAAGAATGTAAAGACAATTGTGATTGTGTGGCACAATCCCTGGTCAGGGGCAAAGATACACACAATTGTTTAAAAAATATATCTCTACTTATCCTGCCAACAAACAAAATGTTTTCAGTTAAACATTGTGCTTCACTTAAAAGCCACAACACTATATATAGATGTATGGGCTTCCAGTTGGTTCAACAATAGAATCATTACTGTATTGGTCCTTTATCAAAGAGACATTCAGGAGGATTTCAACAAAGTACAAACAACACTGACAGAAACTATAGGAAAGCACCCTTCATACAGTAGATGCCAACCGAGTAGGTCCGGCTGTGTGAAAACAACCCCGTCCCTGCATACAACTCATACAGTACCTGAGCCTAGTCTGTTTATAGACGCTAAATAGGCTTAGGGTTACTGTTCCCACATGGTCATTTCTCCACGTTACAGCTCGTTTTTACAGAAGACAGACAGGAAACAGAGGGACCACCTGTGCTAATTGCTATATCTGTCTCCGAACATCTGTGTGTAACAGAAGAAGGCCGTCACAGATGTTACTGAAAATACTGTCGGCTGCTGCTGGTGTTAAAAACCGTTAAAACAGTGTACAGTTAGTGTGTGTTTTCCATTCTGAAATGATTTTGATTTGACATGAAAGTAGAGGGCTTTATGTTTAGATGGAGTATTTGGTTGTTTTGGCTGCCAGAGCCAGTCTACCTCTGAAAATATAAGGACCTAATGGAGTAACAGTAGGCTCCTTAAGAGTACATCTCGGGCTACAAGTACAGGTACTTCTCGTTGTTTGGCCCAAGTTAGCTCTGGAAAACACTTCTCTCCGTAGTGTTTTCAGCGGTTAGCTTCGCCCAAGGCTGCGTCTGTGTGATAACATGCGTCTTGGTGAGAGGTGTAGGAGTCAGGCGCAGGAGAGCAGGGATGTCTGAGGAGCGTGATTAATAATAGTCCAGCAATGCAAATGGCACAGAACAAAAATCCCCAAACTACGCTCTCGAATAATCGTGCAAACACACGGAGGAACTAACACCGTTCCGACACTTTACATACACGTGCGTAAATGCGAAAAAAACAACAAACATCAAATACCATCGAACGCAATACACACAAGTCTAATCCTGCACGAATTACGGCAGGTAACAGCTGCCCTATATACCCACAGAAATCAAAGCAATTGAAAACCAGGTGTGAAAAGGAACACAGACAAAACAACCAGAAAAAGAAAAAGGGATCGGTAGTGGCTAGTAGACCGGCGACGCCGAGCGCCGAGCGCCGCCCGAACAGGGAGAGAAGTTACCCTCGGTAGAAGTCGTGACAGTACCCCCCCCCTGACGCGCGGCTCCCGCAGCGCGACGACGCCGGCCTCGAGGACGACCCGGAGGACGAGGCGCAGGGCGATCCGGATGGAGGCGGTGAAACTCCCTTAGCATAGGAGGATCCAGTACGTCCTCCACCGGCACCCAGCATCTCTCCTCCGGACCGTACCCCTCCCAGTCCACGAGGTACTGAAGACCCCCCACCCGACGCCTCGAGTCCAGTATGGACCGAACTGCATACGCCGGCGCCCCCCCGATGTCCAGGGGGGGCGGAGGGACCTCCCGCACCTCATCTTCTTGAAGCGGACCAGCCACCACCGGCCTGAGGAGAGACACATGAAACGAGGGGTTAATACGGTAATACGGGGGGAGCTGTAACCTATAACACACCTCGTTTATTCTCCTCAGGACTTTGAATGGCCCCACAAACCGCGGACCCAGCTTCCGGCAGGGCAGGTGGAGGGGCAGGTTTCGGGTCGAGAGCCAGACCCGGTCCCCCGGTGTGTACACCGGGGCCTCGCTGCGATGGCGGTCGGCACTGGCCTTCTGCCGTGCTTCGGCCCGTTTAAGGTACCCATGGGCGGCCTCCCAGGTTTCCCTTGAGCGTTTCACCCAATCGTCCACCGCAGGAGCCTCGGTCTGGCTCTGATGCCATGGTACCAGGACCGGCTGATAGCCCAACACACATTGGAAGGGCGACAGGTTCGTAGAGGAGTGGGGGAGTGAGTTCTGGGCCATCTCCGCCCAGGGGATGTACTTCGCCCACTCCCCTGGCCGGTCCTGGCAATACGACCGCAGAAACCTACCCACATCCTGGTTCACTCTTTCCACCTGCCCATTACTCTCGGGGTGAAACCCAGAGGTCAGGCTGACCGAGACCCCCAAACGTTCCATGAATGCCTTCCACACCCTGGACGTGAACTGGGGACCCCGATCAGAAACAATATCCTCAGGCACCCCGTAGTGCCGGAAGACGTGAGTAAACAGAGCCTCCGCCGTCCGTAGGGCCGTAGGGAGACCGGGCAAAGGGAGGAGACGACAGGACTTAGAAAACCGATCCACAACGACCAGGATTGTGGTGTTGCCCTGTGACGGTGGCAGATCGGTCAAGAAGTCAACCGACAGGTGTGACCAAGGCCGCTGTGGAACGGGAAGGGGTTGTAACTTCCCTCTGGGCAGGTGCCTAGGAGCCTTGCACTGAGCGCACACTGAGCAGGAGGACACATAAACCCTCACGTCCTTGGCTAAAGTGGTCCACCAGTACTTCCCACTAAGACATCGCACCGTCCTCCCAATCCCCGGATGACCAGAGGAGGGGGATGTGTGAGCCCACCAAATTAACCTGTCTCTAACCTCCAGCGGAACATACACCCGTCCCGCTGGACATTGTGGTGGAGTGGGCTCAACACGCGATGCTCGCTCAATGTCTGCGTCCACCTCCCACCTTACAGGTGCCACTAAACAAGAAGCCGGGAGGATGGGCGCAGGATCAATGGCCCGCTCCTCCGTATCATATAGTCGGGACAGTGCGTCTGCCTTAGTGTTCTGGGAGCCTGGTCTATAGGAGATGGTAAACCTAAATCGGGTGAAAAACATGGCCCACCTTGCCTGACGAGGGTTCAGTCTCCTCGCTGCCCGAATGTACTCTAGATTACGGTGGTCAGTCCAGATGAGGAAAGGGTGCTGGGCCCCCTCAAGCCAATGTCTCCACACCTTCAGGGCTCTGACAACAGCTAGCAGCTCCCGATCCCCCACGTCATAGTTTCGCTCCGCCGGGCTGAGCTTCTGAGAAAAGAAAGCACAGGGGCGGAGCTTCGGTGGCGCACCCGAGCGCTGGGAGAGCACGGCTCCAACCCCAGCCTCGGATGCGTCCACCTCCACTATAAATGCCAAAGAGGGGTCCGGATGCGCCAGCACGGGAGCCGAGGTAAAAAGAGCCTTCAGGCGACCAAAAGCCCTGTCCGCCTCAGCCGACCACCCCAGACGCGTCGGCCCCCCCTTCAGCAGTGACGTAATGGGCGCAGCCACCTGCCCAAAACCCCGGATAAACCTCCGGTAGTAGTTGGCAAACCCTAAGAACCGCTGCACCTCCTTTACCGTGGTTGGAGTCGGCCAATTACTCACGGCTGCAATGCGGTCATCCTCCATCACCAACCCCGATGTGGAAATGCGATATCCAAGGAAGGAGACGGCCTGTTGGAAGAACGAGCATTTCTCAGCCTTGACGTACAGGTCATGCTCCAACAGTCTCCCAAGTACCCTGCGCACCAGAGACACATGCGCGGCCCGTGTAGCGGAATAGACCAGAATATCATCGATGTAAACCACCACACCCTGACCGTGCAGATCCCTGAGAATCTCATCCACAAAAGATTGGAAGACTGCTGGAGCATTCTTCAAACCGTACGGCATGACGAGGTACTCATAATGGCCGGATGTGGTACTAAACGCCGTCTTCCACTCATCTCCCTTCCGGATACGCACCAAGTTATATGCACTCCTGAGATCCAGTTTTGTGAAAAACCGTGCTCCGTGAAATGACTCAATCGCCGTGGCAATGAGAGGTAGCGGGTAACTATACCCCACCGTGATGGAATTTAGACCTCTATAGTCAATGCACGGACGTAGACCACCCTCCTTCTTCTTCACAAAAAAGAAACTCGAGGAGGCAGGTGAGATGGAGGGCTGAATGAACCCCTGCCCCAGAGATTCCGATATGTATGTCTCCATAGCCACCGTCTCCTCCTGTGACAGGGGATACACGTGACTCCTGGGAAGTGCAGCGCCTACCAGGAGATTTATCGCACAATCCCCTCGTCGATGAGGTGGTAATTGGGTCGCCTTCTTTTTACAGAAGGCGATAGCCAAATCGGCATATTCTGAGGGAATGTGCACGGTGGAGACTTGGTCTGGACTCTCCACCGTTGTAGCACCGATGGAAACTCCTACACACCTGCCTGAGCACTCCTCCGACCACCCCTGTAGAGCCCTCTGTTGCCACGAAATCCTGGGGTTGTGACGGGCCAACCAGGGGATCCCCAACACCACCGGAAACGCAGGAGAATCAATGAGGAAGAGACTAATTCTCTCCTCATGACCCTCCTGCGTAACCATATCCAGTGGAGCCGTGGCCTCCCTGACTAGCCCTGACCCTAATGGTCGGCTATCTAAGGCGTGCACTGGGAAGGGTTTATCCAGCTGAACAAGGGGAATCCCTAACCTGTTCGCTAAACCGCGGTCAATAAAATTCCCCGCCGCGCCTGAATCTACTAGCGCCTTATGCCGGGAAAGAGGGGAAAATTTAGGAAAAACAATCCATACATACACGTGACCAACAGGGGGCTCTGGGTGAGCCTGGTGCCGACTCACCTGAGGTGTCCGGGCAGTGCTCGGCCTGGCGTCTCGACTCCCGGGGGGACCCCCCCAGCACCGGTCAGCAGTGTGCCCTCTGCGACCACAGCTGGCACAGGAAAGGCCCCCTCCTCCGGTCGCCCTCGCTGAAGCACCTCCTAGCTCCATGGGTGTTGGAGTGGTGGAGCTGGGAGATGGAACTGACAGAGCCCGATCTGGACGTCCACGGGTCGCCAGCAAGTTGTCCAACCGAATGGACATGTCGATCAATTGGTCCAAGGACAGGGTGGTGTCTCTACAGGCCAGCTCCCTACGGACGTCCTCACGCAAACTACACCTATAGTGATCGATCAAGGCCCTGTCGTTCCATCCCGCGCCAGCGGCCAAGGTCCGGAACTCTAGAGCAAAGTCCTGAGCACTCCTCCTCTCCTGCCTCAGATGGAACAGCCGTTCACCCGCCGCTCGACCCTCAGGTGGGTGATCAAACACGGCCCGAAAGCGGCGGGTGAACTCTGGGTAGTGGTCCCTCGCCGAGTCAGGATCGTTCCACACCGCGTTGGCCCACTCCAGGGCTTTACCTGCGAGGCAGGAGACGAGGGCGTTCACGCTCTCACCCCCCGAAGGAGCCGGACGAACGGTCGCCAGGTATAGGTCCATCTGGAGTAAGAAACCCTGGCACCCGGCCGCCGTCCCATCATACTCCCTCGGGAGGGCGAGTCGAATTCCACTGTGCTCAGGCAATGAAGGAGAGGGTAGTGGTACTGGTTGGGGTGTAGCTGATAACGGTGTGGGAAGGCCACCTCTCTCCCATCTCTCCATCGTCGCCATCACCTGATCCATGGCGGTCCCCAGTCGGTGTAACACTGCCGTGTGGTGTTGAACTCGCTCCTCCACGGACCCTGGAAGTGCGTCCGCTCCTGCTGACTCCATAATTATATTGGTGCAGGATTCTGTGATAACATGCGTCTTGGTGAGAGGTGTAGGAGTCAGGCGCAGGAGAGCAGGGATGTCTGAGGAGCGTGATTAATAATAGTCCAGCAATGCAAATGGCACAGAACAAAAATCCCCAAACTACGCTCTCGAATAATCGTGCAAACACACGGAGGAACTAACACCGTTCCGACACTTTACATACACGTGCGTAAATGCGAAAAAAACAACAAACATCAAATACCATCGAACGCAATACACACAAGTCTAATCCTGCACGAATTACGGCAGGTAACAGCTGCCCTATATACCCACAGAAATCAAAGCAATTGAAAACCAGGTGTGAAAAGGAACACAGACAAAACAACCAGAAAAAGAAAAAGGGATCGGTAGTGGCTAGTAGACCGGCGACGCCGAGCGCCGAGCGCCGCCCGAACAGGGAGAGAAGTTACCCTCGGTAGAAGTCGTGACAGTCTGTGTGAACTACAGTCCTGATGCTGTGTTTTAGCGTTTAGAAACAGGTTTCAAATCACATGCTGATAGGACCATTATCTTTCATATCAGCAAAAAATTATCTTAAAAAAGAAATCTATACACTTACTGTAGGAGGTTTGCACAGGTCAACACACTGTGTCAGAGATACTGGATATAATGACGAGATGCTTGTGTCTCTGCCCTAACATTGGGATTCCATGTCCACAGAGCAGAACAGTGAGCTGTCAAGCTCCCGCCTATTCCTCTCTTTGGATTGGTAGATACATCTCGTTATTCTAATGCTTTTTTTGAATATTCTATGAGGGGTGTTGACGTCAACTGCCTGCATTCAATGGAGAGTGAGATGCTATGCTAGCCTCATAAATACGTATATAGACCATCTAGAATTTCAAACAGGGACAACTCCTATATGGAGTTTTTCTCTCAAAGTTACCGGGTTGTCACGTGCATCACACTTATATCAGTACACTCGTAACAACTTGAGCGTCACGAAACTTCCATTTGATCAGATAAACCTCACGTATTAAAATAGCAATACATTTTGTCCTCACTAAATTCGACACTCATTGACCCCAATATAAAAACTCCTCACCTGCTTAATATTAATGATCTGCTTAACGTGGACAGATTTTGGGCGGAGTTAACCCTCTCGCTTTGCCTCTTCCTCGCTGGCTGTGAATGCCTCCAGTTGACCAACTACACACAGGTGTTCAGAGCACGCTAGATAGCCAATAGGTACAGGTGGTCGCCTCTGTCTTCCGCAAACAAGCACTGTGACATGGAGACATGGCAGTGTGGGAACATTAACCCTATAAAGGTGTGTATCAATTGAACATGTTTTTTTAAATCGCTGATGTGGTTCTTGTGCTTCCAAAACCGTACCGCAAGAGATGCTTGTTAAGGTTCAGACCGAATGCTGAGGCTCTTAACAAAACTCCCCTCTACAGGAGACGCCTTCGTTCAATGACTCTTCTGTGTAATGATGAAGGGTTTACAATACTTCTAGGCTGGTCTGTGGTATACAAACTGGGTCAGAATGTACAACTTTTCTAGAAAATATACCCCAAACTGTTTAGGAGGGTGAGGTGGACAACACATGAGGAACCTCCCCATTACTTGTCATTTAAAACAGGCTAGTAACTACCCCCCCCCCCCCCCAGCACTACACAGCTGATTCAAATAACCGACTCATTATCAAGCTTTGATTATTTGAATCAGCTGTGTGGTGCTAGGGCAAAATACAAAAGGTGCACCCAGGGGGGGCCCCAGGACCGAGTTTGGGAAACCCAGATATAGATCACTGTAGACAGAAATAACACCTGTAAAATGTGAGATTCCAACCGTACTGGTTTGTCTCAGCTTGGGACAGACAGACAGAAACGTGTAGATATGACTTCTTCATCTGGAGAACATCAGAGGACTTTGTATTATCAGTCAGTTAACAGAGCAGAAGAGTGAGAGGATTTACTCCGCCCAAAATCTGTCTGCTTGAGATAAGCCCTTTTTATGGAGGTCTATGAATGTCAAATTACGTGAGGCTTATTTGATCTAATAGAAGTTTCCGTAATGTTTAGGCTGTTACAAATGTCCTGGTATCAGTGGGTGCACGTCGCATTCCGGCAACTGAGAAAAACGACTTAGTTGTGCCTGTTGTTCACACGCATATCTGCCCTCTCATTGGCTAGAATGATCCCACCTGATCTCGCCTGCCTTCAATCATTGAGGACATGTATTTCCATTGTTACTTGGCTATCTCTATCAATATAATACAGTAGATCATCTTTGGCATAGCTACAAACAAACTTTCACCTGTCTTTGTGACTGTCCCCTAGTGGAGGAACAACACACTTTAACACTGGCACCGTCTCTAGAAAAACACATGGGTTATACTAGCTGGGGTGTATTCCACAGTCCATTACAAACGTTGTCTGTTCCATTTACTCTAAACACTGTTGAGTTCCATTCTGTTTTCAAACAGAAGCTGTAATTCAGAAGAAATTGGAAGGAACCCCAAAAACTTGATTTTAATAGTATGGTTCTAAAGTGAACTACAACTTCCATTTAAGAACCAAACATATTTTATGTTATGTTGAGTGTTTGGAGTAACAGGAGAAACGTTTTGAAGCAGAATCCAACTAAGAGCCAATTTATGCTTGATCCGAAGATGTGATCGGAGGCATCGTATGGATGGTGTGATCGGAGGCACCGTATGGATGGTGTGATCGGAGGCACCGTATGGATGGTGTGATCGGAGGCACCGTATGGATGGTGTGATCGGAGGCACCGTATGGATGGTGTGATCGGAGGCACCGTATGGATGGTGTGACCAAAGTGCGTAGCCTCCTGAGGCAGGCAAATTGAGCTCCATACTGCACCGCTGTGCACCTCTCATAAACATCAGTTATCTGCAGCTGTACATAGTCCATCTGTAAATAGCCCACCCAATCTACCTACCTCATCCACATATTATTTTTATTTACTTTTCTGCTCTTTTGCACACCAGTATCTCTACTTGCACAGCATCATCTGCTCATTTATCACTCCAGATGAAATTATAATTATTCGCTCCTATGGCCTATTCTCCTTCTCTCATGTTGTCCTTCTACCTCAATTTCACCTTCTTCTCTTGTGTTGTCCTTCTCCCTCAATGTTCTCCTTCTCTCATGTTGTCCTTCTACCTCAATTTCTCCTTCTTCTCTCATGTTGTCCTTCTACCTCAATTTCTCCTTCTCTTGTTTTGTCCTTCTCCCTCAATGTTCTCCTTCTCTCGTGTTGTCCTTCTCCCTCAATGTTCTCCTTCTTCTCTCGTGTTGTCCTTCTACCTCAAAGTTCTCCTACTTTCCATTTATTTTATCCTTATCCAAAATGTTCCTCTCCTCTTCTTCCATCTTCACGTCCATCTCCTTTTTTTATTTACTTCCTTTTCCCATTCTCTGCTTCTTCCCGTTCCACCCATTTCTGATGATCTCTCCATTATATCCCTCCCGTCTCCTCCCCCTGCTCTCTCTCCTGTGCTTTACTTCTCCTCTCCTCTCCTTTCTTTCCTCATCTGTCCTCTTGGGGTGGGTGGGATCTGAGCGTCTGTCATCTGACTGTTCAGAAAATGATCTAATCAAGTGTGTTTGTGTTAGTGATGCGCGGGTTGACTCAGGCCCTGTGGTTATATGTGCGGGGCGGGTGGGTTTAGGGTCCTGAAATATTGAAGGGTGAGTGGCAGGCGGGTTGAATAAAGAGAAAGCAATACCTTAAATCCATAAATGTATCGTTCTTGTGCAATTTCTATCTATAGGGTATATGGAGGTTATTCTGTCATTATTTTGAAGGCTATCTGTCATCAGTAGATAAGCCTAAGCTTTAGGCCCTAACCGTAGACCTATAGGGCACCAAATAGCCTGCATGCTAATGGAACGGGCAGAGTTTAATTCAATAAGAGAAAAGCAGTGAAATGGAGAGTTGAAAATAAAGAGAAGGGAGGACCAGAGAAGTCATTTTCTGGAAAGATTTGGTGGTAAAACAGAATGCTGGCAGCTATGTTATGTGTGATCATTTGTATTTGTATTTTATTAAGGATCCCCATTAGCTGTTGCCAAGGCAGCAGCTACTCTTCCTGGGTCCAGCAAAATTAAGGCAGTTATACAATTTTAAAAACATTACAATACATTCACAACAGATTTCACAACATGAAGTGTGTTCCCTCAGGCCCCTACTCCACTACCACATATCTACAACACAAAATCCATGTGTACGTGTGTATAGTGTGCGTATGTAATCGTGTGTGCCTGTGTTTGGGTTGCTTTACAGTCCCCGCTGTTCCATAAGGTGCATGATGTTACCAGATGTGGGATAGACTTCCATGTAGTCATGGCTCTATGTGGTACCATGCACCTCCCATAGTCTGTTCTGGACTTGGGGAGTATGAAGAGACATAGTCTGTTCTGGACTTGGGGAGTATGAAGAGACATAGTCTGTTCTGGACTTGGGGAGTATGAAGAGACATAGTCTGTTCTGGACTTGGGCAGTATGAAGAGACATAGTCTGTTCTGGACTTGGGCAGTATGAAGAGACATAGTCTGTTCTGGACTTGGGGACTATGAAGAGACATAGTCTGTTCTGGACTTGGGGAGTATGAAGAGACATAGTCTGTTCTGGACTTGGGGAGTATGAAGAGACATAGTCTGTTCTGGACTTGGGGACAGTGAAGAGACATAGTCTGTTCTGGACTTGGGGAGTATGAAGAGACATAGTCTGTTCTGGACTTGGGGAGTATGAAGAGACATAGTCTGTTCTGGACTTGGGGAGTATGAAGAGACATAGTCTGTTCTGGACTTGGGGAGTATGAAGAGACATAGTCTGTTCTGGACTTGGGGAGTATGAAGAGACATAGTCTGTTCTGGACTTGGGGAGTATGAAGAGACATAGTCTGTTCTGGACTTGGGGAGTATGAAGAGACATAGTCTGTTCTGGACTTGGGGACTATGAAGAGACATAGTCTGTTCTGGACTTGGGGAGTATGAAGAGACATAGTCTGTTCTGGACTTGGGGAGTATGAAGAGACATAGTCTGTTCTGGACTTGGGGAGTATGAAGAGACATAGTCTGTTCTGGACTTGGGGAGTATGAAGAGACCTCTGGTGGCATGTCTTGGAGGGTGTGTATGGGTGTCTGAGCTGTGTGCCAGTAGTTTAAACAGACAGCTGGGTGCATTCAACACACCTCTCACAAATAAACTCAGCAAAAAATGAAACGTCCTCTCACTGTCAACTATGTTAATTTTCAGCAAACTTAACGTGTAAATATTTGTATGAACATAAGATTCATCAACTGAGACATAAACTGAACAAGTTCCACAGACATGTGACTAGCATAAATAGAATAATGTGTCCCTGAACAAAAGTGGGGTCAAAATCAAAAGTAATTGGTGTGGCCACCAGCTGCATTAACTACTGCAGTGCATCTCCTCCTCAGGGACTGCACCAGATTTGCCAGTTCTTGCTGTGAGATATTACCCCACTCTTCCAGCAAGTTCCCAGACATTTCTGGGGGGAATGGCCCTAGCCCTCACCCTCCAATCCAACAGGGGATTAAAATCCGGGCTCTTCGCTGGCCATGGCAGGACACTGACATTCCTGTCTTGCAGGAAATCATGCACAGAATGAGCAGTATGGATGGTGGCATTGTCATGCTGGAGGGTCATGTCAGGGTGAGCCTGCAGGAAGGGTACCACTTGAGAGTGTCTTCCATGTAACACACAGTGTTGAGATTGCCTGCAATGACAACAATCTCAGTCAGATGATGCTGTGACACACCGTCCCCGACCATGACGGACCCTCCACCTCCAAATCGATCCCGCTCCAGAGTACAGGCCTCGGTGTAATGCTCATTCCTTCTATGATAAACACGAATCCGACCAACTCTGGTCAGACAAAACCACGACTCATCAGTGAAGAGCACTTTTTGCCAGTCCTGTCTGGTCCAGCAACGATGGGTTTGTGCCCATAGGCAACGTTGTTGCCGGTGATGTCTGGTGAGGACCTGCCTTAAAAGGCCTACAAGCCCTCAGTCCAGCCTCTCTCAGCCTATTGCGGACAATATGAGCACTGATGGAGGGACTGTGCGTTCCTGGTGTAACTCGGGCAGTTGTTGTTGCCATCCTGTACCTGTCCCGCAGGTGTGATGTTCGGATGTACCGATCCTGTGCAGGTGTTGTTACATGTGGTCTGGCCCTGCGAGGATGATCAGCTGTCCGTCCTGTCTCCCTGTAGCGCTCTCTTAGGCGTCTCACAGTACGGACATTGAAATGTATTGCCCTGGCCACATTTGCAGTCCTCATGCCTCCTTGCAGCATGCCTAAGGCACGTTAACGCAGATGAGCAGGGACCCTGGGCATCTTTCTTTTGGTGTTTTTCAGAGTCAGAAAGGCCTCTTTAGTGTCCTAAGTTTTCATAACTGTGACCTTAATTGCCTACCATCTGTAGGCTGTTAGTGTCTTAACGACCGTTCCACAGGTGCATGTTCATTAATTGTTCATGGTTCAGTGAACAAGCATGGGAAACAGTGTTAAAACCCTTTACAATGAAGATCAGTGAAGTTATTTGGATTTTTACGAATTATCTTTGAAAGACAGGGTCCTGAAAAAGGGACGTTCCTTTTACAGGTAGTGATGAAGTCAATCTCTCCTCCACTTTGAGCCAGAAGAGATTGACATGCATATTATTAATGTTAGCTCTCTGTGTACATCCAAGGGCCAGCCGTGCTGCCCTGTTCTGATTGTGAGGCGCTGCACACGTTTATACAAATTTGACAGTCATAAGACAGGGAATAGGCCTATGGTACGTCAAGGGGACTGTTGCCTGCTGTTCAGATGGGTTAACTGGAAACTGAAATATGGAGATTGTAGGTCTATAACTTCTCACATAGCTTTAATGTTAGATCCTGCACAATTAAGCATTTATTGCAGTAAAATGATACACCAAATGTAGGCAAAATTCTGAGTCTGGAACAGGAGAAATATGATTGATTTATTCCAACATCTTGAGAGAATGTGTATGCAGCTAGAGGTGCTATCTTTATCAGCTGATACGATTTAAACCACATAAAATAGGCTATGCATCCAAGCTGAACAGAAATCTTATCAGAAACATGTTGGGTCCTTTTCGTAGCTTTTTATTTCCTTACAACCGGTCAAACTGATGTTATTTGGACATTTTGCACAGACAACCTTACCCATTTTTTTTTGGGGGGGGGGGGTGGGGGGTGGATAAGCGGAGATGACGGAGACCTTTACCGATGTCAACTACATTGAAGCATTCATTATATCGATTTGTTACGTTATTCTGGTGAGCAAGAGTTTGTTTAGTCTTCTCAGGAAACAGAGCTTCTCTTTTATCTAATTATAGACAAGCTGACAAACAAATAGCCTGCCGTAATGTCAGCAGAAACATGGAGGCTGCTGAGGGCAGGACAGCTCATAACGTCTGGAATGGAGTCAATGGAATGGCATCGACCACATGAAACACATTCCATTCACTCCATTCCAGCCATTATTATGAGCCCTCCTCCCCTCAGCAGCCTCCACTGCTGTATACTGTATGTGTGTCTGTGTGTGTAGAGCTATATGCCAAACTACATGTATGGTAAGTGGACAGGCTTAACTGAGTAGTGGTGGGTGTGTGGATGGCAGCCCATCAGTTCAGTTTACTCTGTTAGTGCATGCTAACGAGACTAGGGAGTGGATCAATTAGACAGGGAATCACTAGAGATTCCTTCGCTCGGCTCTCCTTGCCATCCTCAATAACGTTGTTTTGATTCGCAATAACATTTATTTCCCGGTTAGCATTGAATTAGCCTGTCAGGGAAGCTCCTATAGCATTGCTGCTGAGAGTGCACTCAGGCATGAGGCTTATGTGCTCGTAATGACAATGTGTTTTCTTCCCTCCATTCAAACTCTCTCTGTTTGCTTTCTGTCCTAGCTGCGATCAATTACAACGTTGTTTTTCTAAGAGAGACGCGGTGAAATCATTATGGGGGTGCAGTGAATGAACAAAGGCAGTTGGGACAGAATGAGGACGACAGAGTGGAAACAAATGTGGTTTTCCATGTAAATAGATGTTTCCCTCGCGCTTGTGTCCTAGGGGTTGCTGTCATATTCATAATGTGCTTCTGTGAGTGTTGGGATGGGAGTGACGTGCCACACAATGTGGATGTCTCCTAGACATCCTCTCTCTTTCGCTCCTGTCTTCCTTCGTTCCTCGTCCTAAAGATGGAGTGACTGGAAAGGTGTAGAGAGAGAAGAACCATGTATCTGTCTCTCTCTCTGTCTCTCTCTTTGTCTCGCTCTCCGCCTCTCTCTCTCTCTCCGTCTATCTCAGTCTCCATCTCTTTCTTTCTCCTCACCAGAAGCTCTCCCACGCCGACTTCAAACCTGATTTGGGGAGATGTAAATAATGGATAAAAGCACAACAAGCGGTAATCAGACTTATTATCAGCTCGTCTCCTGCCTCACACAGCTGCCAAACACCAGTGTTGAATAATACAGTGGGTAGACATCCTTTCACAGCACCACCGTCTGACCAGCATGCCAATGGCCCGGTGTCACAGAGCAAACTGGGACTGATCACTTATTGATGGAGGTGAGATTCATGTTTGGGCATTGAGGATGCTGTGTGAGGTCTGGAGAAAAAGGAGCATTACCAGTTGGTTATATGTGTATCCCAAATGGCACCCTATTCCCTATATAGTGCACTACTTTTGACTTTGGCCCCTATTCAAATCAAATCAAATCAAATGTATTTATATAGCCCTTCGTACATCAGCTGATATCTCAAAGTGCTGTACAGAAACCCAGCCTAAAACCCCAAACAGCAAACAATGCAGGTGTAGAAGCACGGTGGATAGGAAAAACTCCCTAGAAAGGCCAAAACCTAGGAAGAAACCTAGAGAGGAACCAGGCTATGAGGGGTGGCCAGTCCTCTTCTGGCTGTGCCGGGTGGAGATTATAATAGAACATGGCCAAGATGTTCAAATGTTCATAAATGACCAGCATGGTCAAATAATAATAATCACTGTAGTTGTCGAGGGTGCAGCAAGTCAGCACCTCAGGAGTAAATGTCAGTTGGCTTTTCATAGCCGATCATTAAGAGTATCTCTACCACTCCTGCTGTCTCTAGAGAGTTGAAAACAGCAGGTCTGGGACAGGTAGCACGTCCAGTGAACAGGTCAGGATTCCACAGCCGCAAGCAGAACAGTTGAAACTGGAGCAGCAGCACGGCCAGGTGGATTGGAGACAGAAAGGAGTAATCATGCCAGGTAGTCCTGAGGCATGGTCCTAGGGCTCAGGTCCTCCGAGAGAAAGAGAGAATAAGAGAGAGCCTACTTAAATTCACACAGGACACCGGATAAGACAGGAGAAGTACTCCAGATATAACAAACGGACCCTAGCCCCCGACACATAAACTACTGCAGCATAAATACTGGGGTCAGGAGACACTGTGGCCCCATCCGATGATACCCCCAGACAGGGCCAAACAGGAAGGATATAGCCCCACCCACTTTTCCAAAGCACAGCCCCCAAACCACTAGAGGGATATCTTCAACCACTAACTTACCATCCTGAGACAAGGCTGAGTATAGCCCACAAAGATCTCCGCCATGGCACAACCCAAGGGGGGGGCGCCAACCCAGACAGGAAGATCACGTCAGTGACTCAACCCACTCAAGTGACGCACCCCTCCTAGGGACGGCATGGAAGAGCACCAGTAAGCCAGTGACTCAGCCCCTGTAATAGGGTTAGAGGCAGAGAATCCCAGTGGAGAGAGGGGAACCGGTCGGGCAGAAACAGCAAGGGCGGTTCGTTGCTCCAGAGCCTTTCCGTTCACCTTCACACTCCTGGGCCAGACTATACTTAATCATAAAACATACCTTCTCTGCTATGCAATCCGGTTTCAGAGCTGGTCATGGGTGCACCTCAGCCACGCTCAAGGTCCTAAACGATATATGAACCGCCATCGATAAGAAACATTACTGTGCAGCCGTATTCATTGATCTGGCCAAGGCTTTCGACTCTGTCAATCACCACATCCTCATCGGCAGACTCAACAGCCTTGGTTTCTCAAATGATTGCCTCGCCTGGTTCACCAACTACTTCTCTGATAGAGTTCAGTGTGTCAAATCGGAGGGTCTGTTGTCCGGACCTCTGGCAGTCTCTATGGGGGTGCCACAGGGTTCAATTCTTGGACCGACTCTCTTCTCTGCATACATCAATGAGGTCGCTCTTGCTGCTGGTGAGTCTCTGATACACCTCTACGCAGACGACACCATTCTGTATACTTCCGGCCCTTCTTTGGACACTGTGTTAACAACCCTCCAGGCAAGCTTCAATGCCATACAACTCTCCTTCCGTGGCCTCCAATTGCTCTTAAATACAAGTAAAACTAAATGCATGCTCTTCAACCGATCGCTACCTGCACCTACCCGCCTGTCCAACATCACTACTCTGGACGGCTCTGACTTAGAATACGTGGACAACTACAAATACTTAGGTGTCTGGTTAGACTGTAAACTCTCCTTCCAGACCCATATCAAACATCTCCAATCCAAAGTTAAATCTAGAATTGGCTTCCTATTTCGCAACAAAGCATCCTTCACTCATGCTGCCAAACATACCCTTGTAAAACTGACCATCCTACCAATCCTCGACTTTGGCGATGTCATTTACAAAATAGCCTCCAATACCCTACTCAACAAATTGGATGCAGTCTATCACAGTGCAATCCGTTTTGTCACCAAAGCCCCATATACTACCCACCATTGCGACCTGTACGCTCTCGTTGGCTGGCCCTCGCTTCATACTCGTCGCCAAACCCACTGGCTCCATGTCATCTACAAGACCCTGCTAGGTAAAGTCCCCCCTTATCTCAGCTCGCTGGTCACCATAGCATCTCCCACCTGTAGCACACGCTCCAGCAGGTATATCTCTCTAGTCACCCCCAAAACCAATTCTTTCTTTGGCCGCCTCTCTTTCCAGTTCTCTGCTGCCAATGACTGGGACGAACTACAAAAATCTCTGAAACTGGAAACACTTATCTCCCTCACTAGCTTTAAGCACCAACTGTCAGAGCAGCTCACATATTACTGCACCTGTACATAGCCCACCTATAATTTAGCCCAAACAACTACCTCTTTCCCAACTGTATTTAATTAATTTATTTATTTTGCTCCTTTGCACGCCATATTTAGCACTAACTGAAGTATATTTAGTGCTTTATCCGGGTAGCCGGAGGGTAGAGCATTACAGCAGTCTAACCTAGAAGTAACAAAAGCATGGATTCATTTTTCTGCATCATTTATTCCCTATTTAGTTAACTACTTTTGACTTTGTGGGCCCTGGTCCAAATTGATGCACTATAGGGCATAGGGTGCTATTTCAGGCACAGCCTAACTGTGACGGACATGGTTTGGAAAGAAATGTTGAGCATTAAAAGTGCCCATTATGTGGTTTGGAAAGAAATGTTGAGCATTAAAAGTGCCCATTATGTGGTTTGGAAAGAAATGTTGAGCATTAAAAGTGCCCATTATGTGGTTTGGAAAGAAATGTTGAGCATTAAAAGTGCTCATTATGACGTTACATTTGAGATCTTTGTAATTTTGTCATTTTCTAACCTTGTAACAACATTAGCAAGCATTAACAGTGCTTTGATAGCTTTAAATTATGAATTAAAGTGAGGTTTTCATTTAATTTGCTTTTTTTTTGTTGCAAGTATTCATCATTGGTGTTGCATGAATACCTAAAAGTGCTTTCTGTGTCTCTGAGAGAGAACCCCACCTCAAAGTGATTCTATTTTTAGTTCTAAACTAATTTGTACCTGTTTCTCAGTAGGAGGGCCAGTATGATAGTATGGGTCATTCACTAACCACATGGGTTGAGGGACCAAGCTAGCTAGCCAAGCACTGTGGCTCAGGGTTATAAAACAGATTTTTTGCATTCAATGTCCTGGTGGATTTGTAATTTAATAAAATACATGACATAAGATGGGAAGAGAATGCAGTGATGGCTGTAATTACACATTTATTTAACTAGGCAAGTCAGTTAAGAACAAAATCTTATTTTCAATGACAGCCTAGGAACAGTGGGTTGTTCAGGGGCAGAACAACAGATTTTTACCTTGTCAGCTCGGGGATTCGATCTTGCAACCTTGCGGTTCCTAGTCCAACGCTCTTAACACTAGCCTACCTGCCGCCCTGCTAGGCTAACTCCGCATACCTTAGTGGAGGTAGCCTAGCTGTTAAAGCATTGGGCCAGTAACCGAAAGGATGCTTGTTCGAATCCCCGAGCAGACAAGGTGAAATATCTGTCTGTACCCCTTGAGCAAGGCAAAAAAAAAAAAACATACAATTAATACACACCTGTACATGTGTGAAACAGGATGAACACACAACAGTATGCGGACACCCCTTCAAGTTAGTGGATTTGGCTATTTCAGACACTCTCGTTGCTGGCAGGTGTATAAAATTGAGCACACAGCCATGCAATCTCCATAGACAAACATTGACAGTATAATGGCCTACCTGAAGAGCTCAGTGACTTTCAACATGGCCAAGGGTGCCACCTTTCCAACACTTTGTCAAATTTCTGCCCTTTTTAGAGCTGCCCTGGTCAACTGTAAGTGCTGTTATTGTGAAGTGGAAATGTCTAGGAGCAACAACGGCTTAGCTGCAAAGTGGTAGGCCACACAAGCTCACAGAACCGGGCCGCTGAAGCGCGTAGCACATAAAAATTGCCTGTCCTCGGTTGCAACACTCACTACCGAGTTCCTCACTGCCTCAGGAAGCAACGCCATCACAAGAACTGCACACAAGCCTAAGATCACAATGCGCAATGCAAAGAGTAGGCTGGAGTCGTGTAAAGCTCGCCACCATTGGACTCTGGAGCAGTGGAAACGCGTTCTCTAGTGATGAATCACACTTCACCATCTGGCAGTCCGACGGATTCATCTGGATTTGGTGGATACCAGGAGAACGCTACCTGCCCGAATGCATAGTGTCAACTAAAGTTTGGTAGCGGATGATTAATGGTCTGGGGCTGTTTTTCATGGTTCGGGCTAGGCCCCTTAATTACAGTGAAGGGAAATATTACCGCTACCTCATTCAATGACATTCGAGACAATTCGGTGCTTCCAACTTTAGCAACCATTTGGGGAATGCCCTTTCCTGTTTCAGCATGACAATCCACCGTGCACAGAGCGAGGTCCATACAGAAATGGTTTATCGAGATCGGTGTGGAAGAACTTGACTGGCCTGCAAAGAGCCCTGACCCCATCAAACACCTTTGGGATGAATTGGAACGCCGACTGCGAGCCAGGCCTAACCCACCAACATCATTGCCTGACCTCACTAATACTCTTGTGATGGGATGGAAGCAAGTCCCCGCAGCATTGGTCCAACATCTAGTGGAACGTCTTCCCAGAAGAGTGGAGGCTGTTACAGCAGCAAAGGGGGGACCAACTCCATATTAATGCCCATGATTTTCTTTTGTCCTGTTATTAATATACTGTCAATGAAGAGTGATAAACAGTAATAATTTACCTTAAGTGTTCAAGATAATACCTTTATGGTTAAAAAAAATTAAGCAAACTCTAACAGTACCATATCACCGTCTCTATCTCTACACCATTATACATACAAAGGAGGAGTGGGCCTAGCTCAGTGCACGGTGAGGCCTGAAACCTCCTCTCTGTCTGTGGCGTCTCCCCGCCGAGAACTCACTCTGGGCTGTATTATTATCACGCCACGCCATTAACTCCCGTCTCCGGGGGCAACCTGCGCCACGGCAACCCATACCACGGATACCCACCCAGAGATTGTACTGACTGCCACCTCGTTCCCACACAACAACTGAATAACACCGTCTGTTGCCGGTGTCAACCGCTGGGATGGCAGATGAAATAGATTTATGAGATTATGAGACGGATATATAGGTGTGGAGGGATTCGTTGGGTGGATATTAGGGCTGTAACGCGCCGGCGGTAGCATGGGAATGTAATGACTTAAAGTCTGGCAGGAAACCTTGACTTAGGCCGGGATTCATTCCGATCCGCGCTAGATCAACATTATAGCACGCTTGGCATTTAAAGGTAATTTCTAACTGAGATGACATCTGCAGGGTTGAATCCCGGCCTTAGCCTTGAAGCGCAGGCCAGTGGTTATTCTGTATGCCCAAGCCTAGTGCATATTTACATGCGGTGCATGTATGCAGAGGTAATGATACCACCGAAAGCTGGAGATATGATTTTCAATCTTCCCCCATTTGCAAGATGAATTGCCGCGGTGGCCCTCTATATTCAGGGATGAAGTAATTTTTCACAGTTCCTTGAGATGTGTTCCCCCCCTTTAAATCTGAGTGGGTAGTATTTTTCTGGGAGATTGGAACAGGAGACATGGCTGTCAAGACAGCATGTGTGTTACGTTTCAGAGGGAGTTTTGATGTCACATGCTGTCTCATGTTTGACACTGATTTGTGTGACCTTGCCATGAACAAAAGGCTAACAAATACTAGACATGAGATTTACGTCAAGCAAGTGATGGGCCTCAGTTGGATTGTACCTTTCCTTATGCATTAAAGGAAAACATTGGTGCCATCGAGTGGCTCGTCTTTTAGAGGGGAACAATCATGGCAACCGCTTGAAGAGCGTATGATCAATCCAACAGTGAAACAGGCCTGGGTCAAATATGTAAAATACGAGATTTGATTTAGTATGTCGTTAGCCTACAATGGACCTAATGAAAGAGTCAACACTAAGCGGAATCAAGCGCACCTCAGACTTTCAGTGTTTGGCTGCGTTCCTGGTCTGTTTTCAATACTACACCAAAGTTCAGAAGACTATGGTAGAGTCCCAAGTGCTGAACAACCAAACACTCCCAGAACAGGGGTACAACACCGTGTCGACACTGAACAGGGGTACAACACCGTGTCGACACTGAACAGGGGTACAACACCGTGTCAACACTGAACAGGGGTACAACACCGTGTCAACACTGAACAGGGGTACAACACCGTGTCGACACTGAACAGGGGTACAACACCGTGTCGACACTGAACAAGGGTTCAACACCGTGTCGACACTGAACAGGGGTACAACACTGTGTCGACACTGAACAGGGTTACAACACCGTGTCACCACTGAACAGGGGTACAACACCGTGTCAACACTGAACAGGGGTACAACACCGTGTCAACACTGAACAGGGATAAAACACAGTGTCAACACTGAACAGGGGTACAACACCGTGTCAACACTGAACAGGGGTACAACACCGTGTCGACACTGAACAGGGGTAAAACACCGTGTCGACACTGAACAGGGGTACAACACCGTGTCGACACTGAACAGGGGTACAACACCGTGTCGACACTGAACAAGGGTTCAACACCGTGTCGACACTGAACCGGGGTACAACACCGTGTCGACACTGAACAGGGGTACAACACCGTGTCGACACTGAACAGGGTTACAACACAGTGTCGACACTGAACAGGGGTACAACACCGTGTCGACACTGAACAGGGGTACAACACCGTGTCGACACTGAACAGGGGTACAACACCGTGTCGACACTGATCTGAGTGGTTCTGGGGAAAAGAAAGATAAACATCACTTTGTAATTGAGACTTGTAGCAATTTGTCTCTTTACCTGTCCCTAAGTAAACCATCCATCAAACGAGTCCGATTTATGAATAAACAGAATATATCCTCAATGCTGTTCCGAAAAGTCAATACTGATTTTCTGTGATGTCGATCCAAATCCCTCCTGGCCTCGAACACTTTTAGGGTTCACACATCCTAATCAATCACTGTTGATAGCTTTGCTGGGGAAAAGGGGAGCTGGCAATAGGATGGCCCTTCTGGAGTCAGGCAAAAACACCGGGGCACAGTGAAAAAGTCCTAAGACAGCTTCCATCTTGATCGCAATGGGATTTGGGCTCACACCAAACACCTCCTCCTTCCCATCCCATCTCCTCCTTTGGCAGGGACACTGAGTCACATCCCCAGAGTTCCTTCCCTCAGTCCTTCCGTCCCAGCTGACTCAAAGCAGACTGCACTCGTCTGTTCATCCTCCACTCTTTCTTCACTCAATCTCCCCCTCTTCCATTCAGACTTCACCCCCCCACCACCACCACCATGCACAGTATCTTTCTCCAGTTGGTTTTGATTAGAAACACACAGTCTGCCTTGTAAGAACTCAGGCCGCCAGCCAAATGATAGAGCCGGGATGTTTTGGCAATGGTTTCTGAGGCGCATCCTGAATCCGCCACTCAGTACAACTGTATATAGGGCCACAAGCCAATGAGCTTTTAGATAAAATAACAACATGAAACCAAACCATAATCATTTCATCATTTCACTCGCTCTGTCATACCATTCTGTCATTCAGTTTGGATGCATCCATCCCGTACCGGAGCTTAGGGTTTAAAATATCATTATGCCTAAATTTAAAAAGCTAATCTTATAAACATGCAAAAATAAATGACCAAACTCGTGCTCATTAACAGAGAGAGAGAGTTATTCCTGTGAGAGGCACAAGCTCAGCCATAAACATCAGTCTTTCAAAAGTGACGTTATACTGTATGCTGCTAATTAGGAGGAATGGAGAAGGAGACGACCGTGGTGCAACAAACCCCATCACAAGATGTTAAAAGACAAGTAAATATCTCTCTCTCTCAAGACCCGCAAACTCAAGATATGATTGTTTGTCATCCTCCCTCAGTGTGTGTGTCTGTGTGTGTGTGTGTGTGTGTGTGTGTGTGTGTGTGTGTGTGTGTGTGTGTGCATAGCTGTGTGACAACATCCCATAGAGCAACAACTACCCACACACCATAACCATCAGAACAATGTCAAACTACCCACACACCATAACCATCATAACAATGTGAAACTACCCATACAACATAACCATCAAAACAGTGTTAAACTACCCATACACTACCCACACACCATAACCATCATAACAATGTGAAACTACCCATACAACATAACCATCAAAACAGTGTTAAACTACCCATACACTACCCACACACCATAACCATCAAAACAATGTTAAACTACCCATACACTACCCACACACCATAACCATCAAAACAATGTTAAACTACCCATACACTACCCACACACCATAACCATCAAAACAATGTTAAACTACCCATACACTACCCATACAACATAACCATCAAAACAGTGTTAAACTACCCACACACCATAACCATCAAAACAGTGTTAAACTACCCACACACCATAACCATCAAAACAGTGTTAAACTACCCACACACTACCCACACACCATAACCATCAAAACAGTGTTAAACTACCCATACACTACCCATACAACATAACCATCAAAACAGTGTTAAACTACCCATACACTACCCACACACCATAACCATCAAAACAGTGTTAAACTACCCACACACTACCCACACACCATAACCATCAAAACAGTGTTAAACTACCCATACACTACCCACACACCATAACCATCAAAACAGTGTTAAACTACCCACACACCATAACCATCAAAACAGTGTTAAACTACCCACACACCATAACCATCAAAACAGTGTTAAACTAGCCATACACTACCCACACACCACCCACACACCATAACCATCAAAACAATGTTAAACTACCCACACACCATAACCATCAAAACAGTGTTAAACTAGCCATACACTACCCACACACCACCCACACACCATAACCATCAAAACAGTGTTAAACTACCCACACACCATAACCATCAAAACAGTGTTAAACTAGCCATACACTACCCACACACCACCCACACACCATAACCATCAAAACAATGTTAAACTACCCACACACCATAACCATCAAAACAGTGTTAAACTAGCCATACACTACCCACACACCACCCACACACCATAACCATCAAAACAGTGTTAAACTAGCCATACACTACCCACACACCACCCACACACCATAACCATCAAAACAATGTTAAACTACCCACACACCATAACCATCAAAACAGTGTTAAACTACCCACACACCATAACCATCAAAACAGTGTTAAACTAGCCATACACTACCCACACACCACCCACACACCATAACCATCAAAACAATGTTAAACTACCCACACACCATAACCATCAAAACAGTGTTAAACTAGCCATACACTACCCACACACCACCCACACACCATAACCATCAAAACAGTGTTAAACTACCCACACACCATAACCATCAAAACAGTGTTAAACTAGCCATACACTACCCACACACCACCCACACACCATAACCATCAAAACAATGTTAAACTACCCACACACCATAACCATCAAAACAGTGTTAAACTAGCCATACACTACCCACACACCACCCACACACCATAACCATCAAAACAGTGTTAAACTACCCACACACCATAACCATCAAAACAGTGTTAAACTAGCCATACACTACCCACACACCACCCACACACCATAACCATCAAAACAGTGTTAAACTACCCACACACCATAACCATCAAAACAATGTAGGTGTTAAAGTATTATTGTCAGACAGACCTTAATGAGCTAAACATTAAAGAAACAAAACACAACATTGAACCAATTCATCTGATACGAACAAAAAATAATTGCAAATATTAATTCAAGTCCGAGGGTCTTAACTGCATGATAAAACATCTGAAAATAAATAAATGAATAGTGTAAAATGCACCAAATAAATCAAGAGATAATGAGAGGTGGAACATTAATTAGAAGAGAAATGTGCATTTGTGCTTCAATCAGAGCAGGAGAGTTTTAATACAGAGAACAATTTAAAGCCAATTTGATTTCTCATTAAAAATGTAATGGCAGCCTGATGAGAACGTGATCTCGTCTGACTTCAGAAACGATGTGAAATAATAATGTATTGTGTTGGAGTGCCCCTTTTACATAATATACTGTATATTCTTGGTGTCAAACTGGGAAATAGGAAACCTGTAAAACTAACTCAATCACCTCAGCCCATTTCAAAGGTTCCTGGAATCCACTTCAACATTCATTACATTTTCCTCCATTTGAGTCAATTGGGTAAAAATGTACAATTAGAAAAAAAGTGCTATCTAGAACAAGCAAGGGTTCTTCCGCTGTCCCCATAGGAGAACCATTGAATAATAATTTTGATTCCAGGTAGAACTATTTTAGGTTCCATGAGGAACCCTTTCTACAGAGGGTTCTCCTATGTAGGCAGCCAAAGAGTTTATAGGAAGGAGAATTTTGCTTTGCATGCTATTACCGTGCGGTAATTGATCATGTTACCCGACCAGGAAACACGCTGGCCTATACGTAGTCTATTATAAGAGCTCCTTACTGCAGTTTTTCACTGGTCAGGTGACAGTAGTACTGTGGGAACATGAGAGGTTAGTGTTACCGCACACGCTGACCAAAGCAATATTCCCGGCTCAAATCATCAATCTAGTAATCTATCGTGTGTGTTTGCGTGCGCTTTTGTTTGCGCAGGTCAGGGTTCTCCGAGCAGCGTGCTCTGCAATCAATAGCTCTGGCCTGATGTCTCTACTCCTCCTAATCGACACAGAAGGGATTTCCTTTCAACTCGTTGTCCTGGGCTGACAGAAAAGTGTGTTATTACATTTGTCATCATTAGATGCAGCGAAGCACGAGGAAGACAAGAAAAGGATGCCACAACATTTGGAGTGTGTGTGTGTGTGTGTGTGTGTGTGTGTGTGTGTGTGTGTGTGTGTGGTAATGTTGTGCTCATTATTCCTTCTCCCCTGGGGGCTGCATGGAAGATCTGGCTCTTCTCCTGTCCATTAGTCATGTTCTTTCTCATGACTGAGAGTTTCACTAACGAGCAGCTCTTAATTACACCTTACATCAGAAGAGTTGTCTCTCCCCTCCTCTCCATCTCTGCCGTGAGTTTCTATCTGTGTAGTAAATCTCTCTCTCTCTCTCTTTTGTGAACGTCGTTCTCTCCCTCTCCCTCACAAGCATGTGCTCACATGTGTACCAGCAGGCAGACACATACCCAGGCTAGCTTTACCTCTGTGCTTGCTGAACAGGACCATGTCACATCAGACAAAAGCCACATTACTGATCAGTCTGTCAGCCTGCCAGGGACATCAACGGACAGTCTGAATGTGGGACTACAAAGACTGTAAAAAGCACATGGTAGTGCATGTTCCTATCTGTTCTCTGGGGAAAACAATCTTGCCCTCACAACCTTGTCATTTTGAAACATCTCCCTGGTAAGCAGATCTGAAATCTTCCAAACAGGATTTCTGGAAAACCTGTGATTTTTGGGAAAGTTAGCAAACTGTTAAAACCCTAATCATTGAGTTTAGTCCTTTCTAACACAACAAATACAGACATTTGTCATAAATCCTTCCTTAACTGGTACGGTAATAATGTGGATTATATACATGTAGGCACTGTGTCATAAAGCCTTCCTTAAGTGGTAATACTATAGATTATATACATGTAAGCACTGTGTCATAAAGCCTTCCTTAAGTGGTAATAATGTAGATTATATACATGTAAGCACTGTGTCATAAAGCCTTCCTTAAGTGGTAATAATGTAGATAATATACATGTAAGCACTGTGTCATAAAGCCTTCCTTAAGTGGTAATAATATAGATTATATACATGTAAGCACTGTGTCATAAAGCCTTCCTTAAGTGGTAATAATGTAGATAATATACATGTAAGCACTGTGTCATAAAGCCTTCCTTAAGTGGTAATAATGTAGATAATATACATGTAAAGCACTGTGTCATAAAGCCTTCCTTAAGTGGTAATAATATAGATTATATACATGTAGGCACTGTGTCATAAAGCCTTCCTTAAGTGGTAATAATGTAGATTATATACATGTAGGCACTGTGTCATAAAGCCTTCCTTAAGTGGTAATAATGTAGATTATATACATGTAGGCACTGTGTCATAAAGCCTTCCTTAAGTGGTAATAATGTAGATTATATACATGTAGGCACTGTGTCATAAAGCCTTCCTTAAGTGGTAATAATGTAGATAATATAAATGTAAGCACTGTGTCATAAAGCCTTCCTTAAGTGGTAATAATATAGATTATATACATGTAGGCACTGTGTCATAAAGCCTTCCTTAAGTGGTAATAATGTAGATTATATACATGTAAGCACTGTGTCATAAAGCCTTCCTTAAGTGGTAATAATGGAGATAATATACATGTAGGCACTGTGTCATAAAGCCTTCCTTAAGTGGTAATAATGTAGATAATATAAATGTAAGCACTGTGTCATAAAGCCTTCCTTAAGTGGTAATAATGGAGATAATATACATGTAGGCACTGTGTCATAAAGCCTTCCTTAAGTGGTAATAATGTAGATAATATACATGTAGGCACTGTGTCATAAAGCCTTCCTTAAGTGGTAATAATGTAGATTATATACATGTAAGCACTGTGTCATAAAGCCTTCCTTAAGTGGTAATAATGGAGATAATATACATGTAGGCACTGTGTCATAAAGCCTTCCTTAAGTGGTAATAATGTAGATAATATAAATGTAAGCACTGTGTCATAAAGCCTTCCTTAAGTGGTAATAATGGAGATAATATACATGTAGGCACTGTGTCATAAAGCCTTCCTTAAGTGGTAATAATGTAGATAATATACATGTAGGCACTGTGTCATAAAGCCTTCCTTAAGTGGTAATAATGTAGATAATATACATGTAAGCACTGTGTCATAAAGCCTTCCTTAAGTGGTAATAATATAGATAATACACTGTACATGTAAGCACTGTGTCATAAAGCCTTCCTTAACTGGTAATAATGTAGATTATATACATGTAAAGCACTGTGTCATAAAGCCTTCCTTAAGTGGTAATAATGTAGATAATATAAATGTAAGCACTGTGTCATAAAGCCTTCCTTAAGTGGTAATAATATAGATTATATACATGTAAGCACTGTGTCATAAAGCCTTCCTTAAGTGGTAATAATGTAGATTATATACATGTAAGCACTGTGTCATAAAGCCTTCCTTAAGTGGTAATAATGTAGATAATATAAATGTAAGCACTGTGTCATAAAGCCTTCCTTAAGTGGTAATAATGTAGATTATATACATGTAAGCACTGTGTCATAAAGCCTTCCTTAAGTGGTAATAATGTAGATAATATACATGTAAAGCACTGTGTCATAAAGCCTTCCTTAAGTGGTAATAATGTAGATAATATACATGTAAGCACTGTGTCATAAAGCCTTCCTTAAGTGGTAATGATGTAGATAATATACATGTAAGCACTGTGTCATAAAGCCTTCCTTAAGTGGTAATAATGTAGATAATATAAATGTAAGCACTGTGTCATAAAGCCTTCCTTAAGTGGTAATAATGTAGATAATATACATGTAAAGCACTGTGTCATAAAGCCTTCCTTAAGTGGTAATAATGTAGATAATATACATGTAAGCACTGTGTCATAAAGCCTTCCTTAAGTGGTAATAATGTAGATAATATAAATGTAAGCACTGTGTCATAAAGCCTTCCTTAAGTGGTAATAATGTAGATAATATAAATGTAAGCACTGTGTCATAAAGCCTTCCTTAAGTTTTAATAATGTAGATAATATAAATGTAAGCACTGTGTCATAAAGCCTTCCTTAAGTGGTAATAATGTAGATAATATAAATGTAAGCACTGTGTCATAAAGCCTTCCTTAAGTGGTAATAATCGAGATAATATACATGTAAGCACTGTGTCATAAAGCCTTCCTTAAGTGGTAATAATGTAGATAATATACATGTAGGCACTGTGTCATAAAGCCTTCCTTAAGTGGTAATAATGTAGATAATATACATGTAGGCACTGTGTCATAAAGCCTTCCTTAAGTGGTAATAATCGAGATAATATACATGTAAGCACTGTGTCATAAAGCCTTCCTTAAGTGGTAATAATGGAGATAATATACATGTAGGCACTGTGTCATAAAGCCTTCCTTAAGTGGTAATAATGTAGATAATATACATGTAAGCACTGTGTCATAAAGCCTTCCTTAACTGGTAATAATGTAGATTATATACATGTAGGCACTGTGTCATAAAGCCTTCCTTAAGTGGTAATAATGGAGATAATATAAATGTAAGCACTGTGTCATAAAGCCTTCCTTAAGTGGTAATAATGTAGATAATATACATGTAAGCACTGTGTCATAAAGCCTTCCTTAAGTGGTAATAATATAGATAATATACATGTAAAGCACTGTGTCATAAAGCCTTCCTTAACTGGTAATAATGTAGATTATATACATGTAAAGCACTGTGTCATAAAGCCTTCCTTAACTGGTAATAATGTAGATTATATACATGTAAAGCACTGTGTCATAAAGCCTTCCTTAAGTGGTAATAATATAGATTATATACATGTAAGCACTGTGTCATAAAGCCTTCCTTAAGTGGTAATAATGTAGATTATATACATGTAAAGCACTGTGTCATAAAGCCTTCCTTAACTGGTAATAATGTAGATTATATACATGTAAAGCACTGTGTCATAAAGCCTTCCTTAAGTGGTAATAATATAGATTATATACATGTAAAGCACTGTGTCATAAAGCCTTCCTTAACTGGTAATAATGTAGATTATATACATGTAAGCACTGTGTCATAAAGCCTTCCTTAAGTGGTAATAATGGAGATAATATACATGTAGGCACTGTGTCATAAAGCCTTCCTTAAGTGGTAATAATGTAGATAATATAAATGTAAGCACTGTGTCATAAAGCCTTCCTTAAGTGGTAATAATGGAGATAATATACATGTAGGCACTGTGTCATAAAGCCTTCCTTAAGTGGTAATAATGTAGATAATATACATGTAGGCACTGTGTCATAAAGCCTTCCTTAAGTGGTAATAATGTAGATTATATACATGTAAGCACTGTGTCATAAAGCCTTCCTTAAGTGG